>NC_056725.1:867928676-868178676 GCF_019279795.1 Protopterus annectens | reverse complement strand
AAACATATAATAACAATACTCACATTCTACCCCTAAGTCTTGAACCTTCTCCACCATTTAGCTTGTCTCCACAAGTCTTGTTGTAAGAGGTAGTAGCTCACATAACTCCAGGATATCTTCCTCACAAGTAAGGGAAATGGCCAATGCCCACATGGAGTACTCAATTATAGGAGTGTGTTGCCATGACATTGGCTATTGGAAGAACTACACAGCTGCTCTGCATGCAATTAGCAAGTGGGGAACCCCAATAGGTGCACAGGCCATGACCTGATCATGAGCATCACCTGCAAAAGCCATGCTGCCACCTACGCACACCAGCTCTATCCCTGTAGTTCACAGACAGAGAGAGAGAGAAAGAGAGACAGACAGAGAGAGAGAGAAAACAAAACATAAACTGGAAAAGAGAAGAAAAAAAAGGTAAGTGGAACATGTAAGCATGTAATTGAATGTAGTGCTTGGTCTGTGATAATGGGAAATATGATTTGGAAGAATATATATCCCAACAAGACTTGCTGTACTAATCTCCTGTTGAACAGCTGCTATGGCCATAGCATCTGGTCCTCTCTGTAGTGGGAGAGATCACAGACATACCTCTCAACTGTACAGATCTTAACAGAATTCCAGATTTTCCCATCATAGTTTTTTGTCTGTTCCTCCTGAAATCTGTACCTTTCTAGCAAATAGCTGATGATTGATGTCATCAAGTAATGACAAACACTTGAGTTTAAGACTCCACATCCTTAGGAATATTCACGGTAATGCAAAATGTATCATTCTACAAACTTCCTATGTTTGTAAAAGGAATATTTAAAGTCTGTCCCTATTTATCCCCCTATCATTTCAGGGTTTGTCCAGATGTGATGCTCTGAGAGGTTGTGAGGTAGGATCACAGCTCAGGAGCCTGACTCACCCTGGGAAAGGCAGCTCATACATGACAACCACTGGGGTGTTTGTCAAACAGCTGTGACTGTGCCACTGCTAGGCCAGTTAATGGGATGTCATCCATATCCATGTTACCTGTGAATATGAGTATGACACATGTTTGTTTTGTAAAGCTAAGAGACCTATATAGGGCCTGTGCATAGTAAAATACTGTTGTAGACATGTGTGTTGAACTGAATATGATATATTGAATTAATAACATTCAACTGTACAGTGTTCTGCTGGAAAATAAGCACATTTGTGACTGATATCTGTAGTCACATGCACATATATCTGTGTTATGTCAGTCAAACCATTAGCAGGTCTGTGAGCAATGACATTGTAACATAATAGCCTACTTATGACTGTTGGACATCTTCCAGGTTATCACAGTGACATAAAAGCCTAAAGTGCAATCAGCGTACTAATATATGGTGCAACTATATTAATACAGTATCAATTTTGATGTTCCTTTTGTCACCCATATATGTGTGCCATTGTCCAGACATACTGCTATAACAGGTTGAGAAGTATGATTGAGCCGCAAGACTGCAAATACAGTGTGCCACAATAACATAGAACAGAAACATATACCACGTATCCCCTGAGCACATGTATGTATGCATATGTTCGGCTGGAAGGCACAAAATTGATCACATAGGTTTCAAGCAGCCAGGTACATAGGTTGTGCATGTTTCACATGTGTGTAATATCAGTGTCAGTGCATACAACAAACATAAATGTGTACAGCTACTGGTTGTTGCATTTCCCTGACAGTGATATGGGTACTAGAGTAGGCATGATTATCAGGTATTAATTGGAGATGTGTCCAACTGTGTTATGACCCTCTGTCCATGCCTACAAATACCAGCTATATCAACACCTATATACAGTGGATATTACAAGTGTACACACCCCTGTTGGAATGCCAGGTTTGTGTGCTATATGACAATCAGACCACAGAAGATTATTTCATAATGTTTCTCATCTTGAATGTGACCCCTAACCTGTACAATTCAATTGAAATACAATCAAAGGGGTTTCTAGGAAGATGAGCAACTATTGCCAAGTGAATATGTGCCATGATGTTAGAGTCCAAACCAAGACAAATGAATGTGGTAACCATCACAGGAGGTGCATATACAACATATCACTTCAAGGGTGTGCACATTCATTCAACTGGCTTATTGTACTGATTATTATTTCCATATGTTTTCACAGACCAGATTGTTATGTCTTCAACTGAATTGTACAGGCTATAAGTCACATTACAGGTGGGAATTGTTTTGAAATTAGTTATTGTGGTGTCATGTTCCAAATGAACAAATACCAGGCATTGTAACAGGGGTGTGTACCCTTTATATGCACTGTAGCCATATGGACCTGATCTGTATAACCAACTTCCACCAAGGTAGAGTAATACCCCTTGGTGGACAGCAGCAATACACAAACCACATAATAGGTTGCAACATTGGCTGTACAGGGACACATAGGTGCAGGCAACAACTTGGAAGCAAGTCAACCTATATCTAAGCAAGCAATTAAGTTCACAGGTGACTTCCTGTAAGGCTGACTATAACTACAAATCAGACATATCCATACCACCAAGGACAATTACAACTGTGTTTCCACATATGTTGTAAGTCTCAAAGGAAACAACACAATTTACCCTGTACTTGGGGGTAAAGAACAACTCATATACACATGCCAGAGATATAGGCAACCTGCATCACACAGGTTAGGTGGGAACATGGCCACCATGTCCACCCCAGTTGAACATGGGGAATATGCACATGAACCATACTCCTTCCCTCAGCAATGGGTGAGCATGTACATATTGCCTGCTGATGGCAACAACAGCATATCTCCATGGGGCATAATAACATCACTGTCTGCCTCCTACATGAACTCAGGCATGTGCTCATAGCTCCATCACACACAACAGTCAAACACAGACCTGCCACCATCCACACACCATCCTCATGGAAGATGGCCACTGTCAACCCTCTACACATAAATGAATGAAGAATAGAGGATTATGCAATCAAGTGTCCAACATTGGGGGAATAAGATAGTTCAGGGCCAGGAGTGTAATGCAAGCTGTTATAGCCATGATAGCTTGGAAGGTTATGGTGTAGTGTGGATTATTTGCAAGTAATATCCACTGTTGATGTGCACTTTGACAACTGTATGAGGTCCTGTGACCTTTTTCCTGCTTATGTCTTCCAGGTAACATGCAGAGGGCTTGCCTACCAACATTCTCTGTTGGGGAAACTGACATCATCACCCAATATGTGATTGGACATTATGCCCTGTTATTTGGACAGAGAGCAGAAGATGTGCGTGAGAGGACTGTCCTGTGGAACAGTGTGGTCTACAGGGTAAATGATGCCGGCCTGCAGAGCAGAACTTATGAGCATGTGCAGCATCGGGCCACTGACATCATCCACCATGCCCATCAATGGGCTGCTGCTGTAGCAAGGGACCAGCTAGCCACATGTGGGGGCCCAGCCATCCAGCCCACACTGACACCCACTGAGGAGCTCCTTGCTAAACTTGGGACACCTGCCCAACACACAAGCCATGAAGCTGAGGGAAGCATTGTGGAGGTGTGTTGCATGCACACACTAGATGAGGAGTGTGCAGGTAAGGGCCCAGTGGGATGTATGTATCAGACATACATGCATCTGTATTGTATCTACATCCATGTGTCAGGTCCGATTGCAGTTGTGGATGGTGTTTTCTAATGCACAGAGGTGCACATCTATGGTGAGGACAGGACACTGTGTATTATTGGCGTTAGTACTGTAGATGTGCAGACATGCTGCATCCATTCTGTACCAATGCCACATGTGAGTCTGCTGACAATAACTCCCTCTCACAACCACCTAGCACCCTCTGGTCTGCATATGGGACAGCAACCTGAAGCTGGTGAGTATGACATTGTTCTGTTGTTGCCTGGCAATATCACAGGCATGTGAAGGGCATGCAATTTACCATGCACACAACCATCATTAATAGCTATATTGCTTTATGTAATAGTTATATTGTTTTTTGTGCATGTTCACTTGTGCTGGGGTTAACTGTATTGCATCACAGTGGTCACCATTGGGGCCTATCCGATGTGAATTCAACATTCCTGTAGCATACCTCACAACTTGTCAGTGCTAAGATGTCTGGACAAAGGCCAGCAAAATGGGCTGGACAAATGGCCTAAGGTAGAGACATGTGTGACACATTAGTGGTATACAGTGGATATAAATTGTGTACACACCCCTGTTAAGATGCAAGGTGTTTCTGTTACATACTAATTAGGACCACAAAATATCAGTCCACACCTCTTCCAGCCTTTAATGTGACCCATAACAGGAACAGTTCACTTGTAAAACCAAGCATCTGGATTCATGTATTGCACCTACAAGGCTGGCCATCCTGTGAGGGTGGCAGACATCGTATCAGCACAATGTTTCAGTCAGGTATGATAACTCATGCTGCCATATGCGTCAGTACACTCACTGTGGCCTATTTGGCTATAATATCACATACCTGGGCATTGTTAAGGCACACAAACCACTTCCAACCACGTATAGGTTTCAAACATATGGATATTTCAGGCACATCTGTACAGAGGACTCTACAATGGTTTAACCTCCTGCATGTGAGGTAGATGCTGTTCCCACACTACATAAAATAATGGCAGCGGGAGGTGGTCACCAGCCGTGTATGGTATACACATCAAAATGGTACAAGCCACACAAGATATGATCTTCACACACACATAAACAGTTGCCATCATTGGGATTAGAACTCCTGCCTATCTAGGTACTCCTACTACAGAACTACGCAGTTATCAGACACTCCACAGAGTTTATACATTTCCAGCTATTCCAAAGGTACTTTTAAGGTGGATGACATCAACAGTTCTACTAAATTGGGGTGATGGAAGTGTAAAGGGTAGTACACATGTCAAAAATGGTGCAACCCACACACTACACGATTCTCACACACACACACACACACACACACACACACACACACACACACACACACACACACACACACACACACACAAATCCAAGCAGTTCTCAGTAAAATGATTAGACCTCCTGCCTATCTAAATTGTTACTATAGTGCTACACAGTTATCAGATGTGCCACAGAGCTGATGCATTTCTACTTACTCCAAAGGTACTTCTAAGGTGGATGACATCAACAGGACTACTAGATGGTGCAAGGGGAAGTGTGAAGGCTAGTACAAAAGTCAAAAATGGTATAAACCAGACAGTACATGATTCACACACACACACACACACACACACACACACACACACATACTTGCCAGTATTGGGATTAGAACTCCTGCCTATCTAGTTATATCTACTACAGTGTTACACAGTTACTGCATGTGCTGCAGAGCTTACTGTATTTTCACATGGTCAAAGTTGCTGGTAACTGCACAGCTGTGGTAAAGTATTACAGGTGGCAGACAGTCTGCCTTCTGTTCTACCCTTACATCATGCTAGTTCTTTCTGTCTTTCACTTCAACTAGCATTATGGCTTGGCATTTCACCAGCTTATTTTATCAAGAAGTGTGGCACACCTGGGATTCATCACCACTACTTGTTCATCACAGATGTAGCCCCAGTACTTACTAGTTATGTCCACCCCTCCTGCCATGTTTGAAGATAAGTTTTCTGTGCTTTCACCCATTAACCTGTTGCACTTGTCCATGCTGAGGCACTGTTGGAACTTCCTCGTGTACACAGACAACCCTCCCCTCTAAACTCCAAACACTCAGACCTGTGAGAGTTACCCATATATCACCCAATGTGGACATATGCATTCTTCAGCAAAGACTGAACTAGCAGGTCAAGTGGATAAGATCAACACCTGCACCACACCTTGTGGAACATGTAGCTCACCATGACACCCACTTTGACAGCCATGACATACAGTGAAAAGTCGCAGACCCACCTTCCCAGAGGCACTCAATGGACATTTACACAAACAGCACAGACCAGCAAGACAGACACCCACTCAGACACTGCGACATGGCACATGCCAAAGGACACATATTTAACCTACACAGTGTGCCCCTCAACCTGAGTTCCTAAGGCTAACCACGTTGAATATGGAGCAGGTAAAAAACAAATATCTATCACATGCCAGCATCCAACACATGATACAGCCAGTCATGGCACTCCACAATAACTATGACTATCACTCTGAATCCATATGGGTGTGAATGACTTGGGACACACCTCCCTAGACTACATGACAAGAGACATGGTTGAACTCTCTGATTATGTGGTTCAGGCAGGTGTGACAGTAGCCCTGAGCAGTGTACTGCCATCATCCAGAATGATGCTGCAGTACTATCAACAGATGATTGAATGCAACATTGGCTTACATGTGTTGTGCCATTCTCAGGGGATTCAGTTCCTCTCTGCTTGGGATGACATGCTTGAGAAGAACCCAATGACTTGCCACAGATGTCCTACATCTGTCAGCACTAGGTTTCTAGGCACTGGCTAAGTGTCTTGCCACCCCTATGATGCCTTATTAAGCAGTGTTCCTAATGTAATTACCACCATAACAGCTAGACATGTATGCAATCTGAGAGTCATGCTGCTCAACAGTAGACATCTAACTGTCAGGATGCAGTCACTCAAAGCACTCATTGGAGTGGAGGACACATGTCTGCTGTAATGGAGAGGTGGTTCACAGCAGCAGACAGCAGACCTGCAGTATCAGGCTATGACGCATTCCACAGCTGTCAGCCCCCAAACATGGACGACACCACACCACCACATGTGGTGTTGCCTCCATATTCATTATGGGTAGAAACACCTCCAGACTAGTATCCCAGCATAATGCATTGGAGATGCTTCCAGTACAACTGCCTTGGGGTAATAGTGAAATCCAGACCATAGCCTGCTATGGGTCCACATCTATGTCCCTAGACTGTCAATGCACATTTCTCAACACCCTGCCATCTATGATGGTCCAACGCAACACTGACATAGTATGAGTCTTTAACTACTCCTCCATCACCTGGGGAAAGTAGCCAAGTGCCAGTACAGTGGCCCAACACTTTTGGGATTCATCATTCCCAATGCTCTGGACCAGCTCATACTGACCCCCGGTAGCAGATGCAACAACCTTGACCGGTGTTGACTACTTAAATATGGGACTGCACTGTACAGACAGGTACATGAATACATGGTACTAGCCAAAGCCAACAGAACCCAGATACTGTCCTCCAAACACTGGGAGAAAATGTGATGGTATCCTGCCATTACTAAAGTGTATATAAAAAGGAGGACACTGTTGCAGAAAAAAGGTGGTGTCCCATGACTGTTGAACTCCCTTATTAGCCTCAAACACAACGTTGGATCCCTCATGGAATATGGAATCCCCTACAGGCATCTATGATGGCAGACATGCAGAAGACACTGATCCCAATCAGAACAGCCTTTGATAGTTACATCAACAACCTCCATAGCATTAAATACAAGTGCTGTGAGTTACTGCACAATGCTAATACCTATCCTGAGACAACAGATATTGGCCACAGTCTTGGCAACACATTCAGTGCCAGCTTTACCCCTCTCTCCCCCCACAAGAGAAGTGCTGAGTGAATGTGTTCTCATATGTTGTATCCTGTTTCTGTTCTAGGCTACTATTTGTCACCATGATGTGGCCCTACAGCATGTCATAGGCAGGGTACAGGATGTGCATGGAAATCCCCAGTCTGTAACACAGTGATTGCATATTCCTCACAGATTATAGGGCTGAGGGTTGTACATAGGTATATGTTGATTTACAACATCCGTTGTAAAATGGAGAATGGTACATGCTGTAGTTTGGACACACCTCCGATTGCTAATAACCACAGCCATAGGAGATATTCACCAACCAAACACACTATTACTATTCACACACACACACACTCATACACACACACACACACACACACACACACACACACACACACACACACACACACACACACACACACACACACACACACACACACACACACACACACACACACACACACACACACACACACACACACACACACACACGCACACACACACATACACACACACACTTGCCAGTACTGAGATTCATAGGTTCATTGCTTCATAGGTGTCTAGTAAGTGAATGGGCCTGAAGGTTCTAAAAGGCTAGCCCAAAGGAATACCATGGCATCAGGCCACATGAACATAGTCTTCAGTGTGGCTCAGGAGTATAGTCGCTGGAGTGGTCCCCAGGGGTGGGTATTGTATTCCCCATCCACTCATCCAGATTTCTATTGTGGGTGGCCAGAGATATGCACTGCTTCACATGTATGTGATTTATAGTCCATAACATGGACAGTGTCTGGGTTGTGCACATGTCCCACATGCATGTTCTTTTAAGTGTGGAAGTGTGCTTGAGGTTTCTGAGGCATGTTGTGTGGACAGATTGGTATCTTCATAAGTAACATTCCGGACCTCATTTGGTGAGACCTGGCTATGTACCTGAGGTAGGGATTGCACCTAGATAGACAGTATGACACAGGGATTCATTGGGGTTATTGGAGTCTGTCCATACAGGGAATGTGTATAAGGCATGGTATTCCCTTTGTGGGGTTTTTTTGCAGACTCTACAGTTGTTGCAGGTGTCCAGTGGGGAACAGGGCAAAAGGGCCACTGTACATACTGATTTGGCTACTGAGGGGATGAAACAGGGTGCCATGTCTTTTTACTTGCTGGATAACACACAGCCAGGAGATGTAACACATTAAATGTCAGTGGCACTGTTGTGGTCAACAGACAGCCGACTGTCAACCTGTATTTCCCATTCTGTTATAACAATGACAGTGTTCAGTGGACTACCACCAATGTATTACTTCATGTGAGCCATGGTGTTCCCAAAAGTAATGGTGGCACATCTCTTAGCATTGAGGTAATGTCCAGTGTCCTGACAACAATCATAGGTGTCAAGTGGTCCTTGGGTGTGATGTCAACATCACATGGATTGGGAATGCTACCACCCACCTTACTATTGTATGCAAACAGTATCAGCCAGGGTGCCTTTGTGTTCTCCTACACCTCAGAAGGGTAGATCCCAAACATGAGAGGACATGAGTCCATACCCTGTGTGACACTAGTCATGTCTGGTCAGTGGTTTGACATTGAGTGCACTGCAATCACACCGTGGGTACTATCTGAGAGGAAATTTGCAGGAGAACTACTGATATAGTGGTTGCTGCCTAGCCAAATGTGTTTGTGCATGATTTGTGGGTGGGAAGTGGTCTCTGAGTATTAGAAGGGTTGCCTATATTGTTAACTAATCCATACTGTCACATAGTCATTGCACATGGAACCACAAATTTAGGGCTGTGGATTATCTACACCAACTTGTACGGTGTTTGAGAACTGTTGGCCTTTTAATGTGGACATTGGGACATATACTAGGTCCTCAATATAATACCTTAGCAAACTCTCCCTCCATGGATCCTGTTATTACACAATGACACCAACATCCACCCAGGATACTGATGATAGACACACTTGCCAGTACTGAGTTTTGAACCCCTACCTACCTATGCATTGTTACTACAGAGTTATGCATTTATCACATGTGCCATGGAGATAATAGAATGGATGCTGTCCCAAGGAACTTCTAAGGTGAGGAACATCACCAGCCTTTGTAAATACTGGTATTGGGTGATATAGTGGGTGAGGGATTTCACAAAATATTTTACCCTACACACACATTTACAATTGCCAGGAGTGAGGTTCAAATCTCAATCTTTGTTTTCGGACCTTTGTGTTATGCATTTATGACACACACCACTGATCTTACATTGTTTAGGGTTACCAACAGGTACTTCTAAGGTGAATGATATCTGCAGGACTGCTAAAGTCAGGCACTGAGAAGTGTACTGGGTGTAATTGGAGCCAGCATCTTTAAGGTGCAGATACATATATGTACACACACGCAAACACTTGCCAGGATTGAGATTTAAAACCCTACCTATCTAGTTATTGCTACTACATTATTCCACATTTGTTACACATGCCACAGAGCTTACAGCTCGAGCAGTGTCCAAACATACTTGTAAGGTGAGTGACATCAGCAGCAATGCTAAAGGAGGGGTAAGGAAATTGTAGTGAGTGTGAATGACCACAAAATCAGGTCTCTACAAAGACACACACAGTCTTTCACACAAACACACACATTTTCACAGTTGCTAGGACTGGGATTAGAACTCCTACCTAACTAGTTGGCTACACTAGAGGATTACATTATCACAAGTGCCACAGAGTTCATATATGAGAGAGCTGTCCAAAGGTATCTTTGAAGGTGAGTGACATCAGCAGCAGTGCTAAAGGAGGGGTAAGGGAAGTGTAGTAAGTGTGAATGGCCACAAAATTAGGTCTCTACAATGACACACACAGTCTCTCACAGAAACAAACATGCAGGACCATGATTAGAACTTCTACCAAACTAGTTTGTGACACTACAGTAGTACGTAGTTATTGCAAGTGCCGCAGAGCTTATATGTTGGAGAGCTGTCCAAAGGTATCTTTGAAGGTGATTGACATCAGCAGCAGTGCTAAAGGAGGAGTAAGGGAAGTGTAGTAAGTGTGAATGGCCACAAAATCAGGCTTCTACAAAGACACACGCACTCTCTCTCAGGGAGACACACACATTTTCACAGTTCTGAGGACTGGGATTAAAACTCCTACTTAAGTAGTTAGCTATAGCATTATACAGTTATCACAAGGGCCACAAAGCTTATATGTTGGAGAGCTCTCCAAAGGTATCTTTGAAGGTGAGTGACATTGGCAGCAGTGCTAAAGGTGGAGTAAGGGAAGTCTAGTGAGCGTGAATGGCCACAACCACTTTCATCTAGAAACACACACACACACACACACGCACACACGCGCACACGCGCACACACACACACACACACACACACACACACACACACACACACACACACACACACACAGCTTTACATTTGACAGGACTGAGATTACAACTGCTACATGGATACTTATTTGTACTGCAGTGTTACAAAGTTATGATGAACATCACTGAGACTATAGGGCTGAGGGCTAACCAAACGGATTTGTACAGTGAATGACATCAGAACAGCATGTGATATAGGCCAATGGGATTTGTACTGAGTGGGAAAGGCCTCATAATGGGATTCTCTCTGTCGCTGTCTGTCTCTCTCTTCACCACATCTCTGTGTGTATGTTTGACATATTATATTATGTTGGCCTTAGATATGTGTGAGTATTCCTATCCAGTGTGTGTGTGTGTGTGTGTGTGTGTGTGTGTGTGTGTGTGTGTCTGAAGTATCAATGGTGTACAATCTGGTGTCTATGCACAGACATCTGTGAATAACCAATATCTGTAGTCCACTGTGTTGTCAGACATAGGCTTCATTTCTCTAAGTATTGTTGTCAGACATGGGCTTCATTTCTCTAAGTTTAGGAGCATGCTGAGTATGACCTTCTGTATTGAGTGTGTGCATCCATTCCAGGGAGGGTTGGACTCCATTTCATGGTTTTGTGTGCTACAGCTACACCTAGCAAACTGTTTCTGCAAGATATCTATATATAGGTTGCCAATATGGAGACATGATGGGTGTAACATATGGGAGATACTGAAACCATTGCTGTCTGTACTGCTTGTGTAACATGGCTGATTGTAGCATAGATTTTCTGACATATGTACTGTTTTACACTCTGCTGTATCATGTCATCAACTACAGACAGTTATCATTCTTTGCTCACAGTTATTTACCAGGGAAATACAAGATGAATGAAGCTGAGACCAATGTTCTGAGGCATATAGACTACATATTCTGGCACACTCCTGCCATTGTGGAGAGGTAGCTACAGACAATAGACTGCTGGTTCTGTGCAAATGGTCCAGCACCTTGTTAGTATGTTGGATGGGGCTCCCCTCATTGTGCTTTTCTCAACTTCATGAAATGGTCATATCATGCTAGGGCCATCCCTCTCAGCTGTACATACACCCAGGTTACCCAGAGGCAGGACTCATATATTTGGTCAGTTTACCTTCACATTGTGGTTTACAAGCAGTTTTGTGGCTGTTCATTCATGGGTTTGCAGTCAGGGAGTAGTATGGGTGGACATTAGAGTTTCAGACTTCACCCACTCTGACATCCATGCTTCTATACTCCCCCCTCTGTTATTCTCTCCTCTTCCTAATATACTGTAAGCAATATCTCAGAGGTATCCCTATAATTGGGCCTTTATCCCAGTAGTATTTATGGCCTGGTTCTCAGTCCTTGCAGCAGGACATGGGGAAGCATGCTACTGGCAATTGTCAACATGGCCTTGCATTTGTTTTCAGTTTGCTGTGTTAGGTTGTTAGTTAGGACCCCCTGACATTCCATACATTGGCATTATGGGTGAAGCATGGGCATTTGCCAGAGTACTTTAGGCCATTTTTGAGTGCTTAGCAGGCCATCTGTAGCAGACCAGTGCATTCTGTCAGTCGTACGTTCCCAGGCTGCAAGCCAGTGGATTACCTGGGGTGACATTGGTGAGTGGCTGAGGTGTTCCTGTCAATCCTTCTTGTTCATACTGATCCAAGCATCTAGATGTGGTCGGGTAGTTGCTTACAGCTAGGGACACACTTGCACTGGACACCTATTCAGCATGCAGCATCATGTATGTATTCCCATACAGAGATGGGTTCATGCTGTACTCATTCCCTACAGCAAGGATATGACCTGTAATATATCTGTGTCTGATGGTGGAGTGAGCTGGGTGTATCTGTGCTACTTGCACCTGACTCACAAATATACCTGGAACATTCCCCTTATGCTGGCTTGTGTGTGGACATGGGCAGCCTGTCATCACTTTATAACTGTGCCTTTTGTGGTCTACCAGTGATTAGCCAGACTACCAGTATTCCATACTAGAGGGACAACTAATATGATGCTAACCTATATGTATAATTCCAAACTTGTGTGCAGTTGACAGTTATTTTATATGCACTCAGTGTAGGTTACTTCCACCTGTGTACTGTTTCTATGTATGGGTCCCCATTCATGATGTGTCCAGCTTTCTGACGGTGACAGATATTAAATTCCCTTGCATGCTTGCATCCATATCATACATACAAGTATGAGAACATACTACTCCATTCAGTAATTGATAGGAAGAGTGACTTAACTTGTGGCTGGGCTAGTATTGAGGATGGTGCTGGAAGGCTGGCTATGTCAGATGCAGATAGTACACTCCCTATACATGATAAATCACAGGTAGTGTCATGTTTGGCATCCTTTTTACTGTATGTGCGAGTGAGGGAGAGGTATCAGTCCCTGGGTCTCTACAGTATCAGTGTGTGTGCTATGCATTTCCTCTTTGCCAAGGCATGGGCATACTGGGCACACCTCCTTCTGCCTACAGGGGCAGGCTCAGGATGTTCTTCCTCCGAGTCCCTCTGTGCCTGTGCTGGCCTTGGCAATGGTGGGGGGCTGTGTGGCCCTCCCCCGTGCTGTTCCTGCTGCAGCTGTTTCTGCAAGATCATATTGTGTAACATGGCACATACTATGAGCATTTGTGTACATGTAGCTGGAGAGTACTGCAAGACTCCACCGGATATGTCAAGGAAGCAGAAATGTGACTTGAGCATCCAAAACACATGCTCTACAATGATCCTGGTTTGTGCGTATGCCTCATTATGGTGTTCTTGTTCGGGTGTGTGTGCATTTCTGATGGGTGTCATTAGCCACGGCTCCAGTGCATAGCCAGCATCCCCCACTAGATGGCCATATGGGATGTCCCCCCGGCAAATGCCTGATACAGCTATGAGCAATCCCAGATGTGGGAGTCGTGATAGCTTCTAGGGCTGCCAGTGCACACATTCATGATAATGCCCTGGGCATCACACATGATCTGGCAGTTGATGGAGGGGAAACCCTTGTGGTTTATGTAAACCTTATCCCGCTCACTCGGTGGTGCTTTAATGTGGATGTGCATGCAGTCTACAGCACCAACTACCTCAGGGTATTCTGCTATATGGTGAAAGAGAAGCATACTTCTGGTCAATGCCTCATGGGTGGTGGGGAAATATATGTGTTCATTGGCATGTGGTGTCATGTCATCAAGGAACTGGTGGAGAACCCTGGATTCTGATCCCTGGGAGACCCCATGATATCCCCAGTTGGTCTTTGGAAGGTACCTGTGGCTAATATTCTTAAGTATACACATAGCTTGGCATCCACTGAGATGGGTTCCCCTCTATTAGTTTTGTGTGTGAGGCATGGCCAGCACAGCTCAATGATTTGCTGTAGAATGTCTCTGTCCCCCCTATAGTGCTCCACTATCTCCAGCTCATGTAGGCCCTGGTAGGTTACCCTGGGTCTGCACACTCTTCTCCTCCTCCTCACTGTGAGACGATTGTCAGCATTCTCCTCCTCACCACCCTCAGTCTCTAGCACATATTGATGGAGTAAAGCAGCAGCAGCCTCTAAAATTTTTAGTTAGTTTTGCCAGTTAAAAATCCTCCATCTGCGTACACCAGTAGTGTAGAGTTTGTGAGAAAACACAGTCTGTAGGGTGTTTGCATAGTTTATAGTAGTGTGCTGGGCTGCTGTGTGTGTAATTGGCTGATTCTGATACATTCCATGTGCCAGCTATGATAGTTCTCCTTGATTGCCTTCCTACTGTTGTTTCCCCAAAAAACAGTCTGTAGGGTGTTTGCATAGTTTATAGTAGTGTGCTGGGCTGCTGCATGTCTAATTGGTTGATTCTGATACATTCCACCTGCCAGCTATGCTAGTTCTCCTTGATTGCCTTCCTACTGCTGTTTCCCCTTCCCAGTTCTTCCCTATTTAAGCCCCGAGGCTCGCCACACATACCCAGTGCTCAAATGTAAACAGTGCTGCCATTTCTTTTTTTTTTTTTTGTTTAAAACCGGTGCACGTCGCACACATTCATTTAGGTTATGTACACACTGCTCAGGCATATCTGACACACCCCCTTCCTTACCTGTGCTTAGCTAAGGGCAAACACGGGCCACAGAGCTCCAATAAACTTACAGAAAGCATGAAACACCCCCTTATGTAGTTATTCAACTCATACACTTGCACTGTTGTATTGTTGCACCTACACGGTTAGGTACAAGCTGACACTTTGAAGAAATATGTGATTCAGTATAACTCCCCTCATTTGCATACCCCAGTGTGTAGGTCATTAGTTACTGCATTAACATGGACCCTTTCCCCTTGACAACCAGTGCTCCCTGGTATTGTTTACATTCTGCATGCCATTGACTATAATGGCAAAATGCAGAATAAACCTAAAATTGACTTTTCTCATTTTTTTTATTTTCAGCACAATCGCATTTGTGTGCTGCTGCCCTATGCTTAAACGGTCAAGATCGGCCAAAAAAAAAAGATTAATTTTCATAATAATTAATCACTTTTTAATGCCAATGGCCTTATATTTGGCCATTGGCATATCTAATGTACATAATACATGCTTTCTACGAGCTGGCATGCCTCCGTTTTGTCATTTGCAGAAATGTACTCAGTTATTTTCTGAATACATTTCTGCACTGAGAGTGTTCTAGTAATGAAACCTGGCAGCTTGATGAACCACAAAGTCACCTCATTTGCATGGTTTTCACCAGCAAATGAGGTGATTTGCATATTTCCCTTTTTTTCTGTGCTAGAACAGTGTAGGACCGCTCGTGCACGTGAAAACGGCACTATCCTGAATCGCTCTGTGGCCATTTTCCATGCAGGAGCTCTTACACTGTTCCTGCATGGAAAATACGGCTTCCTGAATCCCAGTGTGAGTCTGATACTGAAAACTCCTTTATATCTCTCATATTATATAGGTCAGTGAACTCCATCAAAGCTTTGACTGAGACAGGTTTTGTTCCTTTTACAGCTAGTGTTGGTATCTTTGTCAGATAAAATAAAATTAAAGTCACGTGCAATAATAATGTTTCCCTTTGATATTCGTATTGTTTCCTCCAGCTGTTGTTTAACTGTTTATATTCCCAATCCAGGTATACAACAGACATTAATAAAAGTATATAGATTCCTTTGAATTTCTGAAGTCACTGAACAAAATGCGCCTTTTTCATCACTAAATATATTCAAGATTTTAGGTATATGCAAAGAACGTTTCCATAAAATAGCCACCTCTCTTCTCTTTTGTTTATGAGAGATAGTCAATGCACAATAGTGTTTAGTATTAAATTTGTCCAAATCTTCTTTTATTAAGTGTGTTTCCTGTAAAAAGATAAATTTGGAATGAAATATTTTTAAAATTTTGTACAAACTACCCCTTTTACAACCATTATTTAATCCACTGATATTAATCAATATGCATTTCAAGTTGGCCATACTACCGAAATAGGAAAAAATAAATAAGAATTACATTTAATACCCTCATACATTTGTAAATAATATGGTATTGAAAAAACTATTATTATATCTAGTGAACTGCTAACTATAGATATAAGATACTTGAGATTGTTAACTGTAATCTTTCTAATAAGAATAGTAGATACCAAAAAAAAACAAATTGATTTGTAAACTGCTATATATGCACAGGTCTTCAGTTCTCCCCCCTCCCCCCCATGGAGTTTAAAACACCTGGTTGGAATAGAAAACCTATTCAAACACTACCACCTAGACACTAATAAGTATCTAGCATCACTCTATTACTTCTAAAGTTACGATATATAAAAGGTCTAACTTATTTAACAAAACTAAAAGGTGTTAGTATATACATAATATTCAGATTATTAACACTCATGTGCTTGCTATAAAACGTATAAACTGTAAAGTATAGCAGATCTTGTCATCATTTGGTTCTATTCTATTTATAAGAGCCTATATAGTATTATAATAAAGCCAACCATTTCTTTCAGTTATGAAACAAAAGATATTAACATAGATAAAAGACAATCCCCGGGATTCATGAACCTTGCGCCAGGCGCACGCATAGCGTAGGCATCACAATGCCAAAAATGTCCGCCGAGCGATTCAGGTACGATCCAATTCCACGTGCACTACCGGCGTGCGCCGGATCTGCGCCGCCCCGGCGTAGGTATGCTAAACACCCCATGTGCGGTGTTGCACCATGCAAATGAAGGCATATAGCGATCCACGAAGTGGCGCAGGCGTAGCATAAGGCCACGGCAATGTAAACCAAAAAAAAACGGTTTACATTTTCCCAAACATAACATAGGAGTAACGGAAGACTGTCAGCCTCAGGTATCACACTGTTACCATATGCCAATGGCGAAATACACAGAGAATGTCAAAAGAAAACATGCACAACATGTAAATAATAACATAAATGGTATGTCCACAGAAACTCACAGCAGAACCCCAGGACATGTTTGCGGAAGGTGCAAAACAATGAAATAATATGACAATGTTATAAAACAGCAGCGTAATACACAGCAGCTTCACAGCCATAATACACCATGGTATGCATGGAAAGCCACAACCACGGTGCAAGGGTTGCCAAGGACTCACGGCAGTGTTTGGCGTGGTAACTATGAATTAGTAGTCAATGCCATGCAAATGAGGCAGATAATACTGAATCGCAAAACCCCCACCGGCGTAAGGCTGTACCAAACGGCGCAGCGGTAATACACCGAGGAGTGGCTCAGAGGGAATACATGTCACCTGCAGAGGGGTGTGCCACTGTAGGAGGAAGCACATTGGAGCTCAGCAAACCTGGGCTGTACATTGCACATCACAGCTGCAGGACCGGCGTGTGGGGAAATAGTTGAGCTGAGAGCACACAATGCGCGCAGAGGTGCATGTGCACGAGGATGACTACGTTCCCTTAACCCAGTCATGTGACGCTCACCCCGCAAACAACATCGGAAACAGGAAGGTGATGTTGAGAATATGAGGAAATGCGGAAGAAGTGTAATTGGAGTAATAATGAGCAATCAACACTAATCAACCCACGAAGGCCAATCGGCAACTGACAACTCTGCATGCAGAAACCTGCAAAACGGGCTAGGGGAGGCATATGAATGCAAAGAAAGTAATGGGAGGTAGCAGATTGCAAAGAGTGAAGACCTGACACAGCAGAGCCAAGCAGACAGGCAGCACAACGGCGGCGGCACACAAAACGCACGATATGCCATGTCCCAGAAACTACACATGACAGGGCTCTGCAGGATGCATGCCAGGAAATAGTAGGTGCAACGTGCAGAAATAGTAAGGGAAGGTCGAAAGGTAATCCATTGCAGGCAAGAGTAATGCAACACCAAAGGCAACAGCGTTGCAGTGCCAACGGTAAAACACGGAAGATAATCCCCAGATACGGCCGTACAGACACACCCTATGACATCACCGGGTGCACAGCACAATAGTATAAAGTGTGAATGCACACAACACACAGCCGTGTATTCCCAAACGCCGCACCATAGGTGTAAACACACGGGACACTTTTAAAATGTACATGTTGGGTGCTGCCGTGGCCGTGATCCATCAGCATGTGTTAGAGACAGACGGTGTTGTGGAGGAGGGTGCCGACAACTACCGTGAGGCCTCAGAGGAGAAGGAGAGTGTTCAGACCAAGGGTAACCTACCAGGGGCTACAAGACCTGGAGATAGTAGAGCGTTACAGGGTGGATAGGGACACGTTACAGCAAATAGTGGAGCTGTGCCGCCACGCCTGAGAACAAGAAACAACAGAGGGGAACCCATCCCAGTGGACACAAAGGTATGTGTAAGCTTGCGAATACTGGCCACAGGTACCTTTCAAAGGCCAACTGGGGATATAATGGGCATCTCACAGGCATCAGCATCCAGGGTACTACACCAGTTTCTGGATGCCATGTTACCACATGCCAATGAGCATATATACTTCCCCAGATCTCAGGAGGATTTGGCTAGCAATATGCGCCACTTCCACCATGTGGCACAATACCCGGAGGTACTGGGTGCGATAGACTGTACGCACATACAAATCAAGTCACCACCTGGGGAGCAGGGTAGACGCTACATAAACCGCAAGGGATTCCCCTCCATCAATTGCCAGGTCGTGTGCAATGCTCAGGGCATTATCATGGATGTGTGTGCTGGCAGCCCCGGAAGCTACCACGACTCCCATATCTGGCATGCCTCACAGCTGTACCAGGTATTCGCCAGGGGGGACATCCCACAAGGCCACCTTGTGGGGGATGCTGGCTATGCACTGGAGCCGTGGATGATGACTCCCATCAGAAATGCACACACACACATGCAAGAACGCCATAATGAGGCACACGCACAAACCAGAATAATCATAGAGCGTGTGTTTGGGATGCTGAAATCACGGTTCCGGTGCTTGGATACATCCGGTGGAGCCCTGCAGTACTCTCCAGGCACATGTGCCCACATATTCATAGTATGTGCCATGCTACATAATATGATCCTGCGGAAGCAGCTGCTGCAGGGACATAACGGTGAAGGGCCACAAAGCCCACCACAACTGCCAAGGCCAGTCCAGGCACAGAGGGTTCAGGACCATGAACACACTGTGCCAGCCCCAGTAGGCAGACGGAGGCATACCCAATATGCCTATGCCCTGGCAAAGAGGGAACGTATAGCACATACTCTGACAGCGTAGGCCCCATGGACTGACACCTCCCTACCTGCACACACAGTGAAATGGACGGCACACAAACATGACCACCCGTAAAGTGTACCGTATGGGTGGCCCCATGTGTGACTCCAACATAGGCAGCCCCCAAACACTGTACACCCAACAGCCAGTGGAGCATGGAACGCCAACACCTGAACAGTACGCGGGTCCTACAGCAGACGGCGTTGCTGTATGCTGCCACGTTCGCCGCAAGGTGTATACATATAAACATATATATATGTGTATATACATATATGTAGATAGATATAATTACATATATAGAAATATATGTACACATATACATATAAGTACTACAGTTAAGACAGGGAATCAGAGGGATGTAAGGTGACTGAGATGTAACACGCGATATCTGTACATAGTATACATAGTGAAATGACAACCTGAGCATCCGGGAGGTTTAACAGAAGAGGATACCGCCAACCATGGAACGGGCAACATACCGAAATGCATAACCGCGAGGCGGAAAGATCGCCAGACCACAGTACTGTAACAGTACATGCGCGGGTAATAGTATGATGATATGAGGGGAGAGGTAGACACCGCCGGTGTCGCGGCCCACGCAGGTACTGTGTGCAACCGTCCCCGTGAGTGCCGTAGTATGTGTATGTGTGCGGTGAGGGTGCCGTGTGTGTTGCTGTGTGAGTGTAATGTGTGTGTCTCCGTAATATGTGTATGTTGGTGCCATGTTAGAGGCAGAGTGGAATAATATGTGTAGGCATACGGTACACTAGCCACAGGCATATGTACACCAGTAGTCCCAAAGTAGTAGTGAGAGCCCCACCCTGGCTAGGCGTGTGATGAGAACGATACAAAGTGACAATGTCCCAGATTGTAGCACAGGAATATACCCCACAGGAAATGGAAAGGACGTATGTACTACTCATGCCCGTATGTATGACACCGATATGCTAATTGCAAAACGATACATCGGCAAAGTCACACAGCAATAGGTATGTACCGCGGAAATACGTATGTGCTACCCCAGTACTGACCGTGGCCACGTATCGGCCCGTAAACACCGCTGTGTGTTCTACAAGTGTCAAACAAGCAATCCCCATCTGAATAGGTGGCAACCACTGGCAAACAGGCCATCCCAACAACAGGACCACAATGACTGTAAATATCTGGGACAGAATGACAAGGGATAGTCGTCACGTACAAACAACCGCTGATATACCACAGATGTGACGGAGGAATACATGCATCAAGCACACACGCAGGTGATACCAACACCACATGACAACAACACAACCTACAATCCCATACCAACAGACAATTAACTGTCAACTCTCCAGGCAGGGATGGAGCACACAGACAACCATACTGTGTATGTAGAGATGCAAGGCCCACAACCCGTATCCGTCACCTACAACCTCCGATATCCCCCACCGTACATATTAAAGGGATACAAACCGTAATAGCAGCACAAACATACAGGCAGTCAATGACATCTGCATAACCGCAACATCTCGCGTGGGAAACACAATCAAAGGCGGATGCATACTTGCATGCGTTGTTTAAAGGAATACAACAGCCATGTTACACATCCGAATGCAAAACGCCATCAACAGACGTCGTCAGGACAGGGACACCCACATGTCGAACCAAATACTATACCCAACACACACAATCCACGGCTAACATCACTGCGAAATGTACCTGTCGCCACACATAGCGGCTGCAGTTACACATAACATAACACAATACAGACCATCTCCACGAAGGTAGGGCAAATAGCCAACGCCCAGGTGAGGAATCCAACCATACCCCAGTTACGACGCGTAATTTCCGAATGGAGTAGATGCACAGGTGATATGCACACAATTACTCACTGAGGAACAGCAATTGGTGGGATGAACCCACATGTTGCAGGTATCGACGGATATAAGGATGACTCCCAGGATATTCAAACCGTATGCTCATACCGAACCAGCAGTGTACAACCGAAAGAGAAATAAAAAGGAAAACCGATACACGGAACGAAACACGGAACGAAACACCGACAAGGTATGTAGAACACACGATATGTACGGGTGTGTAACGCATGATGTGTATGACGAAGCTGTACTGTATGGGAATGGTGTTTGTAAGTAATGACACTTGTCCATAATGCAGAGAGTGGTGAAAGGTGGTTATGTAGTGCTATCCTGCTGAGCATACCAACGACTGTGGACACCGTGTGCACAGCAGTGGGACATCATGTACACAGCCGAGACACCACAAGGGCTGCCACAGGGGGGCATTAGAGAGAACAATGCCAGACCACACGCCGATGCTGGCAGTGGATGTCCAACAAGGAAGTGCCATAGCAGGATAGGACATGTATGTATACTGTCACAGCACACATGTGTATGGGCATATACCGTCGATGTCATACGTAATGTGCGGCCGACGTGCACGTATGCCCTGCAGTAGGGGATACTATGTCAACTATGTGTAATGTAAAGCTGTCAGGGTGGATATGACAGACATTATACACAGTATCACAGGCATATCATGCATAACAGAGGTATCGCCTATTGGTATGTACAATAACAGGATACATATGGCCTGTAGGTATGGGACAGAGTAGTAGCATCATAGCCATCCGAAATGGAAGGGACACCAAGTAACCATGCCCAAAGGATCTGTAGCAGGTGCACCGTGGGCAACAATGAAGTCTGGCAGGTCCATGTGTAAACACATGTGCAGTGTACACAGTAGTGTCACCTCCCCATGGTAGTGTCCTGTGAACAGCAGAGGCGGGTGTCAACTGCATGTCTACACAGTACCGCTGCTGTGGTGGTACCATGACTACGTGTCACCCAAACAGCAAGGGAGGTATCACATGAACAGTGCCACTGTGTGTCCCTGTGGGATGTGCACAGGACCTATGTTCCACAGCATGGTGTGTGTTGTGTCTGCGGAAGTAACACAGAAGCCCAGCCCATGCAGTGTGGCATGTGTGCACATATCCATGAGCAGTCCGTTCACACTGCCCACCGCAAATGTCATGTATGAGGAGTATATGCATCAGTAATGCGGAGGACATGGTCCGTGTCAGAGCAGAAGACACCCCTGCGTATGTGGTATGCAGATGTGTACAGATGTGTTTTCCATGTCAGCCGCATATGTAAACCGTCCGAGCCTGGTACACATCGTGGCATGACAATGCTGTGCCATGTAAAGTTGTAGCTGTTGTGGAAGGTACACCATAAATGTGGTATTGTACCCTTGACCGTGTGTAGATGTGTGTATGCCACAGGTACAATGGCTACCTATGTACCAGCATCACACACAGTACAGATAGGTGTGGCCCTGCAGAAGTGTATCCATGCCACAGTGGAATACGGTAACCACAGGACCGTGTGGGGCATATGTGTGTACAGCAACCATGTACAATGTGATATGTATGTACGGGCCAGTATCCATGTGATAGTCAGTGGGTGAATGTTGCTATGCAAAGGTGATGTGCATGCACCATGTGTCATGCATCCTGATGCCATGACACCCACATGATGTATCCGCCACACTGACACCCATATGGTCGGTATCGGTATGAGCTGGTGGAGCAATAATGGTGCCAGGTATGTAGGCGTGGGATATCTAGGCATGGACAGTACTCTGTGACAGCATGTTGTGTATGTAAGCAAATAGTGAACATGAGGGGCCCCATGACTGAGGACTGTGTAATGCCATATGTACCTGACATGTAGTAGGTACTATGATATGCTTGCACCACTGTGTGTCCTGTCCACGAGTCATATAGCATAACATCCTGAGACACAGGGTATGATGTGCAGGTGGATGTGTACGTTGCCAATACCAGAACGTGGAATGGTGCTGAAGGGCAATGTGAGGACAACGCCTGATGTGTTGGCCTCTGTACCACCCCAACCGCCCATGCAATGGTATGACAGGTGGCCAGCATGTGTATGTGGCGTGCTGTGGCACACACAAGCCCAACAAGGGTGCCAGGAAAGGCATGGAGGCCATCAATGTGTGCGGGAAGCACGTTCGTGAGGATGTGCCCCAGTGCCATTCAGAACGGTCCAGTCATGGGTGTATGACTGCAGTCCCACACGTGCAACGCAGTGCCACCCATGGGTAGTGCGAGAGATGCGGCTGCGGTCAGGGTACACAATGTCCGACAACAGGCTAGCAGTGAATATAGCGGGCTGGTGCGGAGACACATACCAAACAGGTTGGTGGGACATAACAGCCAGGGACATCGGAAGGTGACATCGGGCCAGTGTCCCAGGACATAACGTGTGCATGTCAGTACCATGTATGTGTCCACAGGGACACTATGATGTCCATGTATGGATTGCGACCCTGTAGTGAGTGAGAGTGTGTATTGTTGGTAAGTACACCATCGCCTGGCACGTTGCCAACATTATCTCGGTCTGCAATGCCTGGGTGACTATTGTATGTGACATCGAATGTGGATGTAGCCAAACAATACAGACATACCACCACACTGCCTGAGGCCCCACACTGCAATGTGCGGCAGTCATGTTTAGGTAGCTAGCCTTGGAGCATGTGATGGACCTCGAGGACCCACCATGGCTGACAAGTGATGCACCCCACACATGTGAATATACACCACCGTGCAACAGCCTGCACATGTGCTCGTACATCATATGTGCATGGAACATGACCACCACCGTGGCGTCTGTGAACAGGTCAGTACCGCCATGTCTCTGTGTGGAATAGCATGGTCTCTACCATTGTGTACATGCTACGGAAGCGCACTGTGGTATGTGTCAGCATATGTATGTACACTGTCCATCTGCCGGGGTGTCATGCCATTAACAACTGCTGTCAGCAGACGTCAGTAGTACTGGCTGTAGTACACATGTTCCGTGTATGCTGCGATGGGTGTGTTTCCAGGGTGTGGCTAGCAGGGCCGTGAAGCATATGTGTTCATCCACCAAAAAGGGGATAACCCCAGGTGCAACACACCAGACACATGGAGGTATTGTGCATGCTGAGGGTAGTGTAGGTATGGTATGTGTTGTGTAATGTGTCAGCCAGCTGGGCGGAGTGCATGCCTCAAGCATGTGTAGGTACATGGGTGTCTATTCTAGGGAAGTGTGGGTTGCTGTCAGCACATGGCAGTATCAGCTGTCTGAGGCCCAATGTACAGTATAACAACACAGACAGCATGTAACCTGCGGTGTACAATGTCAACTCTGTTGCGTGTTACAATGTGTCTAGCGGTCACAAACACGGGTATCCGCACATTGAGCACCTATGATGCATTGTGTTAGGCAACTATCCAGGATGTGTGCAAAACACTGTGTGATGTGTGATCTCCCACCTGTGGGTGTTGCAGTCCAGGTATGTACCTGGGAGGTACGATCCGTGTACAATCCGTACTCGCAGGCATGCTGCGCAGAGCATGGAGGCAGGTCCCAGTCACTGCAGAGAAATGTGAGTGGTGCAATAGTGTGTGTGCCTTGCTTGTGTGCAGCACAGTGGAAGATGCAAGCATTGTCCCACATGACCCCATGCCGTGCCTGCCTGTTACAGCCCTGCCGGAGACAGTTATGTGACACCGCCACAGAGGCAGTATAGCATGTGAAGATGTACATGTGTGCTCCACACCCCAGGCAGATGGCTGCAGGTCATGTGTGCCACAGCAGTGTGGTCGACCAGGACTGTCATAGCGGTCAGATACCACATGCCTGTACAATTACAGTATGAGCATAGGCAACAGTTGCAGTGACACAGTAGGTCAATGTACAGTGTCCCTGTGTTCAGACCACTGCCTACTGTACACTTGGCTAGACACACACCCAGAGGGTGATGACACCGGTGAGCCATCACATGTCCCAGTACACGTAGCCTGTGTAATGCCATCACAGGGCGGTCACAATAACACGTTGTATGAGAGATATATTGTACCAGGTGATGTGTCATGTGTGCATATGTTGAGTTGCACAGCTGTTCACACGTCCGCAACATATCAGTGCATGATGCCTAGTGTAACATGATGTGTGGAACTGCACTGTGATCCACAACAGGGTCATCCGAGACAGGTGTGTTGTGAATGGTGTAACCCATGGTTCCGCGGGATATACACTGGTGCTGTTGGCTGCCATGCTGGGGCCACCAGTGGTGCCTACAGTGGTCATACAGACATACTGCACACATTGTTCTGGCAGGAATGTCCATTGTTGTAGATGATGTGTTACTACGTGAAGGTAGGTGTGTGTTGTGAATGTTACCCATCCAGATGTGACCATCAGGTGCAGTCATGGTTGTCGACAGCATCACACCCATCCACAGCTGTCAGCACCCTGTCCCCAGAATGGGTATCAGCCGCCCTCGTACTGTGTGACTAATGTGCAGATGGCGGAACACCTACTACTGGCTGGCTAACAGTGTCATCTAGGAAGGCTATGTGATGGCTGGAATACGCCGTTCTAATGTATAATGATGGTATCCCAATGAATTACATGGAATCACATATAGTAAGCCATGGCTGGCATGTAAACCATGTACAACAATGACTGTGTGACAGACCCAAACAATGCGGAGCCATGTTGAACATGCACCCGTGAGAACACCAAATGAGGTATGTTGCACGTATTGATGTACAACTGTCAGCTATGGGCACAGCATGGATGCAGACGCACATCCCCCACAGGCAGTACCGCTCCATGTTGGTAGGGGGGCATTGCACGAGTACATGTGACAGTTGCTGTACCGCCACATGTACTGCATATCCGTCATATAGGGGTAGCAGTGGTACGTGACTGTCGGACATGCCTGTACATACGACCATGTCCCACAGGATATGTGTTACGTGTGTACAACACCTGTCATACCGTCATCAAGCTGTGAAGTGTATGGCTGCCAGTGTACCTGTGTGACATGTTGTGCAATGGGTGCAAAGGTACGCAGTAGCGCATTGCATGCCCACATGTCCCACACAGGTGCATAGCCTGAACATACAATACAAATAGGGTGTTGGATAATAGCAACCCACAAGAGGTGATGGGTATGGGTGGCAACCCACTACCACCTGTCCGGGTAAGGTGTGCATGTCCATGACACATTAGCACCTGAGATGTTAGCAGTACAGCTGTACAGGGCGGCATGCATATTTGATCACTAATACCCTTGCGTGTTCCACCACTGGCCTGTTGACAGACAGACACCAACACAATGTGCAGCATTGACATGTGCACAGCACATCACCGCTGGCTACAGTAGAACAGGGTTACTGTGTAGACATGTGCACAGAACATCTGCGCCAGCCACAGTCAAACACGGTATGTGTTGAACCCCACCATCATTGTAGCCCATGCCACAGACAGATGTTCATGCATCTGTGTATGTACGGCTGGGAATGTCCCTGGCCTAGCAGTATAGCTGTGTCAGTGTTGCGAACAACATACTGAATGGGCTGGGTGTGTGAGGTGTGCGTCATACGTGTATGGTCCGATGGATGATACCATCAGTGCCCCCGCTATGTGAACATCCCTGTCCCCATAAATGGATACCTATGCTGTGCCCAACACCACGGTCCCTGTGGGAGGGATGGTGCTGTGTGGTGCACCCGCCGACATGGCGGTGGCAGCAGGCACTGGATGTAGACATATGTGGTACCCATGTCAGGCCAGGGTACCATCCATGTGCACGGGATATCATTGTGCGGGCACATACAGCACTGTGTTGAACAATATCACAGCACATAGCACCTGTCAGGGTAATGTGTATGCATGGATGTGCGATACCAGCATGCACCATACACACCCCCACCAAGCAGCATGCTGCCTACCTTGCAGAAGGCCATTGTCCACACCATGATGATAGACATGCGTAATGTCCATATACACATAGCAATGACATATGGAATGGACAGCCACCCTCCCAATACCAGTATCCCCAGGTGGGACACATCCCTGTGCCATGTATGTGACATACCCTGCCATACCATGCAGCCCTGTCCAGCAAGGCTGCACGTGCCATCACAGTCATACATGGTGCGATGGCCAAATGGCACTTGCACTATCAACTGTCCAGAGCAGTAATGTGGCACTGATGCACCTTGTGGTGTCACAGGTGCTGTGTGTTGGCGTGTACAACGTGCGCGCGCACATGCTATGTATGACCATCCCTGCTAATGTCATATGATTACACATTGTCCCATGTGTATCACATGTGCAATACAGGCGAGCCGTGGCAGGTTGTCCAACACCTGTACAGTGCTGTGTAGATGTACATGGCACAACACATGCATGTACAGGTGTCCACGTGTATGTGTGCAGTGCCACCGCTGACGTCCATAATGGCTGCGTCTGTGATGCCTAGCGACATATACACAGCATCCAGGTGAACAGTAGAACTGTGCACATCGGGACACGTGCCGACTGGTATGAACACAGGTGCAGGCAGGTACACATGTCCACAGCAGGTTACCATCTACATGGGGTGTGTACAGTGTGATGAGTTGACACACAGATATGATATGATACCCGCTGCCTAACGGTGTGACAGCAACACGTCAGCTGTGTCAGTGTCATGATGCATCGCAGAGATTACTGTGCAGATGTCGTACATGTCATAGCAATGTATGTCCAGCGGTATGCCAGTACATCAGTGTAAATGTGACCTGTCACCATCATTATGTCTTACAGATAATGCCTCGTTCACGGCTGCCAGCCTTCAGCCGCCAGGAGGATGACGTAATCATACCGTTGCTCCATGACAACTATGACCTGCTATTCAGCCATGTTCCACAGCAAGCGCAGCAGCGGGATGACCTGTGGCAGGATATGCGCAGGAGGGTGAACGACGTGGGTGGCAACAACCGCACCTACCAGCAGATACGCCGACACTGCATGGACCTAATACGGCACGCGAAACAGCGTGCCGCCGCAATCGCCAGAGAACAAGGTGGAACAGGTGGTGGGCCACCAACCCAGCCCCCACTCACACACACGGAGGAGCTCCTGGCCAGTCTGGGGACACCCAGGGAACAGCATGCAGAAACACTAGCTGCCATCGTGGAGGTGGGTGTCTCCCAACCAATGAGCCTGGAGCTGCCTGGTAAGTCAGTCTTGCATATGTGTATGATATCTGCCGTAGGTGTGGGTGTCACAGTACACCACGTAATGTACCAACACATGCCAGGTATATGGGCACACAAGCCGCATACTACAGTATGCTACGTTGTGTTTGCAGACGTGTGCATACCACATGCTATCACACAGGTACATGATGTGACATGCACAGTGCTTACTGTGGCTACAGTCATGGATAATGTTTATACTGTTGTGTCGCCCCTATACAGGTACCTCTGGCGTGTCGCACAGCCATGGGTCCGTCGCAGGTGAGACTGTTGTTAGTAACAGGCATGTTACAGTGTATAGTTATTCGCCATGTGGCCAGGTATAACATGCACACCTGGGTTCTGCTCCAGTCACGGTATACAGGTCGCACCACCAGACACACACATGCCACCCATGTGCAGTAGATACAACCGTTAGTATACACCGGCATGAAACCACAGTACCTGTCAGTGTGATATGTGCAGTCAGCTATGCATACAATGGTGGAGGTGTTCTACAATGGATGCATATGTAGTATGCATTGGAACACCATTTGTGGTACGCACACAGTACCACATAGTGAGCTGTGATCTGGGCAGCACACAGGTGTTACCAATGTGACATATGCCCCTGCATTGTGTGCACACGTTGTGACATGGCACATGACATGTCCCACGCCCGTGGTGTTCTGTCTGCAATATTGTCACACCATGACATGACCTACGCCCGACATAGCAAACATCCACACTGTTGTCTGCATAGCCCTCTGGATTGTGACACCTCCGACTTGTATGGGTGTATGTCACATGGGCCACCACAGGGATGGGTACACGATGCCCATCACACACAATTGTCCATGACCCAGTCAAACATGGCCATGGGTGATAGCCACAGGCATGTTGCCACACAGTACGTCTGGAGTGGATAGACACCGTTGCACATTGTCCACACATAGTGCGATCATAGCCGTAGTGGACCACCTGTACATTTGATGTGGTACACCAGACAACCGGAATGCCTGTCTGCAGCCACCGGAGGTGCCACCAATGTCTACCATATACGTGCTGTGGAACAGCATGACTGTGTTGCAGACATGGCAATGCAATGCGTCCATGTTATGCATCGCACAGCAACATACCTGTGTCCTGTTGCCATGCAGTGGCACAGTGCCTGTACTCCCCACTGTATAGCTATGTACATGGCTCACACCAACCACACCTGCACAGACATCTTTGTTACACATGCATTCTATCCGTAGCCTGTACACATAACACTGCACTGTGAAGCCCAGTATGATGCGGTGCATGTGGTGGGACACCATTGTCACATGTCCACATGTTATCGCACATGTCGGCGGAGTACATGTCAAAGTGACGCCAGCCATGTGTACTGTTAACCTGCCTGTGGCCACATGGTGTATCACGGTGATGCATGCAAACTACCATGAATGTGTGTACTGCATGCCTACTGATATGACACCTGCTTGATGTAGTGTGCACCCCAGGGCAGTATGCATACTAACACTATTAATGTCTGGCCTGCATTCTCTGTGCTGTGGTGTGGGAATGCTGCATGCCATCTGCAATATCACATGCATGATGTGTCTGCGTGTGTGTGTGTCTGCGTGTGTGTGTCTGCGTGTGTGTGTGTCTGTGTGTGTGTCTGCGTGTGTGTGTGTGTGTGTGTGTGTGTGTGTGTGTGTGTCTGTGTGTGTGTGTGTCTGTGTGTGTGTGTGTGTGTGTGTGTGTGTGTCTGCGTGTGTGTGTAATGTATCTTACAGTATGTCTTTGTATTCACAGGTGGTGTAGGTGCGTTCCCCTCCTGCGGTCCATCTGATGCTAGTGTCCCCACAGATACTAGCGGTGATGACCATATGCATGAGGTACAGGCAGGGTTGTCAGGGGCAGAAGCTGTGCCATTGGTTACCATCCCACCTATGTCCCCTCATCCCCGCACACGGTTCTGATGCCGACACATACCACATCACCGTTGCCCATAGAGGAAGGACAGTCAGCGTCTGTTGGCATTGAGCAGGAATGTGTGGTGGCTACAGAAGGTGCGCGTACACACCATGTTGCCAGTGTAATGACTGGTGATGTGCCACACAGGCATGTGGCTGGTGCTGCTCGTAGGAGGACCTCTGGCAGACATGCACCTGCTGTACAGGGTGCAGCAGCTGGTATCACCAGACGCATGTTCCAGACTGTAATGGCGGCACAGGCACGTGCTGAACGGCAGAACCAAGAAGGGCAGAGGCTGCAGAGGGCCGCAATCCATTCCCTAAATGACAACATCCAGTCATTGGCGAATGCTCAACAGCAGATTGCTAATGTACTGGATAGGCGATTAGGTGAGATGGTTGGAATCCTCGACCGAGGCATGTCAATCCGCGAGCGTGAGCTGTCTGTGCTGGAACACCTGGTAGGGGTGAGGCATAGGACACGTGGCCATAGGCCAGCAACACCACCTAGTGTAGGTCGACGTGCGTGCCACCTCTCATGCCCACTCACACAGTGCCGGTAGCAGCAGCAGTGCAGCTGGTGCTACACCGACCACACCAGGACACAGCAGGCCACGTGGACGTGGCCCTGGCCGGTCCCAGCATGGACACGGTTCCAGCGGACATGTGTCATCGGAGAGTGGCCACTCCATACCTCCACCCGGTAGTGCCCGTGCGACCCCAGGCAGGCACGGGTCACGTGGCCGCAGACGGACACAGTGAGCCATACAACCTGCACTGTACAGTCTGGGGCTGCCAAGTATACCCCGTGTAGGCATCACGTATGGCTGAACTGTGTACACACATACCCACACACGGCAGACACAACTGTAGGGCTCCACCACATCCACATGCATTCTGCACAGTCATGCCCAGTAAATGCACCAGCCCTTACACACACACATGATGTCATCCATTGGTACAGCCTATGCCCCTGGCAGACATATCACCCTGTGCATATGATGAAGCCTCTGCCGCATCACTGTCATCCACACCATCGGTGCACGGTTATGCAAATATATTCTGATGCACAGGGTGGACAAGATAGTGAGAGGTGTATGTGATACCTGTGTATGCATAGCGTGTGATGTGTATGTTGCAGTGGTTGTGTATGACAAGTGACAGGTGCGTATGTGACGTGGGTTGTGTACTGTCATCATGCAGCAGACATACCATGTAGTGCAGGTGCAGCATGCATTGAGCTGTGTACACGGTATGTGTGACGGTTACATGTGTAGCACCATGTTGGTTCTGTTAACCTGTATGCCTCATATGGTGTACTCGCATGTGCCTACTGGGAGCACTGTTATCAGTCCCCCACGTGTAGCTGTGGGTTACCCACAGGCACATCTGGCAATATCAGCATACCACATGTACCCGCAACCTGCCTGGACACCTACATAGGTACATAGGTGCATAGGTACATACTAGGCTATGTGCCCTACGGCATGTGTAAGCCTAGCCAGAGTGTGTGTGGCTTTCACCACCCCTTAGGATGAGGATACTATATCCATTGGTCTGCTGTCCCTCTGTCCAGCAGTGACACAGAGATGATTCCTGGGGCATACCTACGATCTCCCATCCACACGCCAGGATTACTCTTGGACAGAGTCAGTGAGGGGCTCTGCTTCACAAGGGCTGGGAATCTGTTCCATGGTGTAGGGAGTCTCTGGGCGATGAACCTGTCCCTCCAGCACGTCCTATTTATATCCGTGTTGAGGTTTGTGTCTGTTGCTCTCGTGCCTGTGGTTGTTTGGATCCTATGAGGTGGAGCATGTCCATGAAACCCAGGTTGGACATGGCCTTGTATGTCAGGCACAGATCACCTCGGAGCAGACGGTATGAGAATGTATAGAGCCGGAGTTCCCTCAGTCGGGCAGCATGTGACATATGTTTCAGCCCCTTTATCCCTGTGTTGGGGAATGTTTGGGGTCCTTCCAACTGCTGCAGGTGTCGGGTTAGGTACATTCTGAATGGGGCGTTGTACCCAATCATTGGTCTGATGCGTGAAGAGTACAGGGGTACAATGACCTCCCCTGATCTGGATGTGAATCCCTTCATGACCAGGTGGGCAATGTGGAATGTCTTCCCAACCACATTGGCAATGTGAGTGTCAAGAGAGGTTACCGACAAGTTGGGTCCCCAGGTCCCTGATCACGTCAACCGTGTTTAATGGATTACCACCTATGTGGTAATTCGGGGTTAACTTGTCTTTCCCAAAGGGTAGGTCTATACCTTCCCTGGCATGTAGCTTCAGGCCATGGCTCTGGCACCAGTTATCCATTTCTATGAGACCTCAGGTGGATGTCTGTGTCTGATGGGGTGTTGATTATGGTGGCCGGTTTGCAGTCATCTGCATACCTTGTCTGCCACAATCCCCCTATGTTTGCATGCACGTCAGAAAGTTGAATGCCGAACAGGAGGGGGCCAGGACTGAGCCCTGTGGGCCACCACTCGGGACCGGCTTGGAGTCTGACATGGCACCAGGAACACTAACCCTGTGGGTTCTGACCTTGATCCGGTTGGCAACCCATCGTGTGACATATGGCTCTACATCTACGCTGGTGAGCTTTTCTATGATGCCCGCGTGGGGTTTGGTTCGAACGCTGTTGCCAGGTCACGGTAGTCTGTGCGAACTGACGTACCCCCATCAATGGCCTTAGTGACTCTTCCGAACAGGTCGACCAGGTTCAGGAGGCAGGATCTGCCCTTGACTAAGCCGATGTGGGTATGTTCCAGTATTTGTCGGTCCCCAATGTCTTCATTTATGGGCTCCATTATGGTCCCCTCCATAGCTTTGCAGACAAGGCTCGTCAAGCTTATAGGGCGGTGATGTCCAGAGTCCGTAGGAGCACCGCCTTGGTGGAGTGGGACCACAGTTGCCGTATGCCATCCATCGGGTACGTAGCCTGTAGTAAGGCTAAGATTAAACAGCAGCCTTATGTGCGGGTTGAGGTCCTCATTGAGGTTGTGTAGCACACAGCCGGGGACACCGTCCGGTCCCATTGATGCTGTGTTCTCTGCTTTACAGAGAGCAGCTCTCACCTGGGCATTCGAGATGTTTGGGAGGCTAGACTCTGGTGGGATAGATACCTCCCCTCTTGGGGGGGGTAGATATATGCACGGAACCTGTCTGCCAGTTTGTTGGCAATGTCTGTGGGTTCAGTGATCATTGTACCATTCTGGACTAATTCCGAGCATAACTGTGAGCTTCCACCCATGTTCCTACCATAGCTAAGGAAGGCCTTATGGTTGTCTTATGTGTCCTTTGCAAGTCCTCTCCCACAGGCGGCCTTGGATGATTGTATGAGTGATCGTATGTTACCGCCAGTATTGATCAGTGATGCCTTCCCTGGTAGTGATATTGCTCTGTCATGTAGTAGCTTTCTCCTCTTGTTGTACGGTTTGTTTATGGCTGGGGTCCACCAGACCGTGTGCCTGCCTTTGGTGGACAAGGTCCTGATGTTATTAGGGATTGCTTGATCCAGACATTCCTGGGGGTGCTCGTAGAAGGCATTTGTAAGGGTTTCAGCAGCGTGGCCTGTGTTTTCCACTGGCATGGAGGCCTTGTAGGGTACCACACCAGTCGTATGACGTGTGGGGTTCGCTGTGGAGAGGTCTTCACTGTGGTCTCCCTTGCCGGTGTTGGGGGCGGGATGCGGATCTCCAGTGAGATCACTATATGGTCTGACCTCACCGTTGAGGGATGTACATCCTGTGTGGAGCATGTCGTCCCCATGTGTGATGATCAGGACTAGTATAGTTCCTCCCCTTGTGGGTATGGTGCATAGTTGTTCCACAGCATTCGGGTGTATGAACACCTGGAACCTTTGGTCTAGGGTGTTGGGTCCTGGGTAATGTTCCCGGTCTATGTATGGGTGGTTGATGTCACCCAATATGATGGTGTTGTGAGAGCATTCATACTCCCCAGTGTCTTCAGGAAGGCTGTGTGGGTATCCTGGGTTTGGGAGGGTGGTCTGTAGCATGCAACAAACTGTAGGGCAGTCCTACCCATGGTTAATTGCACCTGGATGGTCCCCGCTGCTACGTGCATTTCCGCCAACCTGGAGGTGTGGGTATCCTTCATGGAAATGGAGACTCCCCCTCCTTCTGTGGTTCGGTCCGGGTTAGGGTCCTGAACGCGTGATATGAGGTATGACCTGATAGTGCTGGGGTGCTCTCAGGAGCCCTGAACCAGGTTTCAGTCACAGCACTGACATCGATGTCCTCCATACTGAGGAGGGCTTTTGAGGGCATGCAGCTTGGGCGTAGACTACTGGCATTGAGCAGTATTACCCTTAGTTCTTTCCAGGTTTGTAGTCTAGGGCGGTAGGTTTATCATTTCAGCCTTGCCTGCAGTGGGCACTGTGGGGGTGGCAGGAGCCTTTGCCAAACTCATGAAGCCCAGGGGCGACAGGTGCAAGCCATCCCTTGCGAAGGAGCGTGGCGTGTCAAGCATGTCATCCCAGGCAAGAGGACATTGGACCCCCTCAGACTGACACCGGTAATCAGGCCAATTATCAAGGATGATCATTCGGACTCAGTATTGTGGCATCATTCTTGATGAGGGTGGGATACTGCTCAGGGTCAGGGTCATGCTGGCCTGGGCTACACAATCTGAGAGCCCCTCTATGTCTCCTTTCATGTATCCCAGGGAGGTATGTCTCCGGTCGTTGACACCAGCATGGACAATGACCGCGTCATACTTGTACATGCTGCGGAGTGACCTGAGTGCTTGTGTTATGTGGCGGATTCCAGCGCCCGACAGGCAGCCTACTGTGATCATTCCCTTGTTCAGTCTGGTGGGTGGGACGTCGGTGTGTCTGACTATGGCGTCACCTATTACAAGTGTGTCTGGCATTGTGTGTGGCCTTAAGGGCTGTGACTGTTTAGCACACTGACGTTGAGAACTATGTGTTGCATGTCCTATGTCTTGTGGAGGCAGTTGCTTGGGTGTCTGCTTTGGAGGCCTCAGTAGGTTCGGTACATGTTTTAACAGTGCCTCCGAGTATGTCTTTGTGTGTTCATGTGTTTGTTTAGCATTTGTGATAGTTCCATGTGACACTGGGTTTGTGGTGTGCGTGGTGTCCTTCTCCTCCCGTCTGGTCTTGCCGGTCGTGGGTTGAGAGAGCTCAGCCTCCTGTCTGGCTATATAGTTGCATCTCTCACATGTATTTTGTTTTGTGGGGGAGGTGCGGGTTGTCCGTGTCCATGAGGCACCTGTAACATTGCCTCAGGATGCCCAGATTCACCAGCTGAACAGGAGAGGTCGCTAGCAATTGACCCTTCGACATGCCAGAGAACGTGAATGCGTTTGCTGTGTAACTGGGTCAGAAGGGACCTATAGGGAAGTGGGTACTCAAGGGGATTCTAGGCTAGTGTAGTACTCCGTCTAGTATACATGTACTTTACCTATGTAAGAATACTTTGGGAGCAGGTGCTGAGCTTTTGTGATAGAGAACAGACAGTTTAGATTGCAAGTAGAGAAGTTCTACGTGAAAACCTGCGGAGCACGGAGCCAGATATAGTGTAACGTTGTTTACACGGTACATGACACACATGTCCACACATATACTGCACCTGACGCCTGTGGTCGGTGCCACAGGCTACGGTGGACAGAGACATCACATACATGGCATGACACAGTACAGGTATGGTGACATTCTGCAGGTGTCGTACACAGCGTGCTGGCGACTGACCGCAGGTGTCACCTGTCAGCTGTGGTGCACGCTGTGCAGCAGTAGGACGCTGTACCGGTACAGGAATATGTCCGCAATCGCGGGTGTACACCACTATGGCGCACACCCCATTGTGTGCAGATGGGGACACCTGCCTGTGTGGTCAGCACCCTCACAATACAATGCACCCACACGCCATGTCACAGGGGCGGACTTGCACAGGTGGCCAGTATGGCTCACACCTATGGCATTGACAGGGTCGTACAATGCAGCACCAGTACGGGATGGTCACCCTGTGTGGTTAGTGTCCGTTCACAACACTATATCTGCATACACCCTCACAACAGGCAGCAGACATACAGACATGTTGACACACTCACATGGTGGTGACCACACATGTCTACACGGAGGGACGACGTGTTGCATGTACTGCACCATCCACATCCATGCACCCCACACTGAGGTATGTACAGATCTCTACCATGGTGTACAGTGATGTGTGGCACGTGGGACATAGTCCCCCCGATCTGTGGCATACATGGGCACACATTCCTGCACACATGTCGGTGCTGGGAATGCCACACCCGCTATATGGGATATGTGCAGGCGTGCAGCGGTATGTAGTGCATTATGCGTACCAACACTGTATCCGGCAGCTGTGCCGATATATGCACTTGGGAGGTGGTAGGTGTTACAGTAGCCATGTGACATATGGTCGATGACACCTGACCGATGGGTATGCATTATGGCAGCACTGTCATGTAACGGCGACATAGCAGACTGTATGCACATGGCAGGGTAGGATGGTGTGTGACACACCTGTGACCACCACCTGCACACATGCATGTGGACAGGTGTTTAAACACATGATGTACACACATACCGCCATGCGTGCTGTTACTATGCCACCATATGATGGCCCCCATGATGGGTATGCATGTGGTAGGGGGTTGCAACTGTGTTATGGACATCGGACACCGCACATGCATGGCTGCACCATGCACAGTACACGTGTCACATGTATCCCCTGTTGCCATGTGTGTATGCATTGCTACGTTGTGACATGTGTGTCGACATACATGGAACATGGACTGTGGTATGGTATCACAGCTGTCACAGGCAAACTGTACAAGGGTATGTGTCCCAGTCAACACCGCTACACCCTGTAGGGGGAGCATACCACAGACATGTGTCCACCTTCCATTCGTGTGTGTATTACCGCGTACGCCAGTGTTATGCATGTGGTACATCACAGGCTTCGTATGTGTCCTGTGTGCAGTCCATGCACACAGCCAGACAATCACATATATGACATATCCGGACTTTGTTTCACTGTGGTACAGCTGCAGTCATGTGTCATATCTGTGTCAGGGCCGTGGTATGTGTGGAGCACGCCTGTCCATGTATACCGATATGGGCGGACTACATCACACCTGTGGGATCATTGATAGTACATGTGTACTCTGCATGATGGGTGTACACCGCCATATAGACCTGTGGACATATGTCACATGCTGTTGCTGGACCGTGAGGCATACTGCTGCACCGATGACATGGTGCTGGCATGGCAGCTACAGTGTTCACTGCAGTGTGTACATGTTCAGCCTGCACCCGTGATGCCTGTGATGTCATCTGTGTGTGTACGTGTAACTGCATGTGTGTCCACCCTGTGCATGTGGACGGGTTTACCTGGCCGTGACTTGCGGTGTGTACACTCCGTCTGCATGCCGGATGGTGCGTAGCACATACTAAGTGTGTGAGCATGCCCGGGTTGCTGTTGTGTAGGTGGACACACACGACGGTCCACACTCTGCCCTTCCATGATTCCACCCCATGTGTATGCATGTCTGCACTCTGCAGATTCTAAGTGTGTGAGCATGCCCAGTAAGCAGCTGTGTAGATGGACACACAGTACAGTGCACACCGCGCCCGTCTGTGAAGATACCCCGTGTGCATGTATGTTTCCCCTTTGCAACCGCCACGTGTGTGAGCATGCCCGGGTTGCTGTTGTGTAGGTGGACACACACGACGGTCCACACTCTGCCCTTCCATGATTCCACCCCATGTGTATGCATGTCTGCACTCTGCAGATTCTAAGTGTGTGAGCATGCCCAGTAAGCAGCTGTGTAGATGGACACACAGTACAGTGCACACCGCGCCTGTCTGTGAAGATACCCCGTGTGCATGTATGTTCCCCCTTTGCAACCGCCACGTGTGTGAGCATGCCCGGGTTGCTGTTGTGTAGGTGGACACACACGACGGTCCACACTCTGCCCTTCCATGATTCCACCCCATGTGTATGCATGTCTGCACTCTGCAAATTCTAAGTGTGTGAGCATGCCCAGTAAGCAGCTGTGTAGATGGACACACAGTACAGTGCACACCGCGCACGTCTGTGAAGATACCCCGTGTGCATGTATGTTTCCCCTTCGCGACCGCTAGGTGTGAGGGCATGCCCAGTACGCCATTCGGGGGTACACAGTACAGTCGGCACCGATGTCTGCTACTAGGCGTGTAGCCATGGCCAATGACATCCTGCATAGCCATGGTGGCCGTCCAGGTGAGTCATATGTGGTTGATATGCCACAATGGCTGCCTACATCATGCACGCCGGTTGCCCTCTCATAGGGTATACTGTCTGTGGTGCATCCCGTATCCATGTCGTGATGTTGTGCTCCGTAGTTAGTTGGTATTCCCGAGTGCAGCACTACCGTGTTACTGTACGCCCACCTTGGGATGGTAACATGCTGTGTGACTGCGCACTCTGTCTTCATTCCCTATCGGCTGCCTTGCCTCTGCAGATGATATCACCCACCTAGGGGTATGCCTCCTGACAGTGCTGTGCTCAGTAATCTCGGTAGCGCGTTCTGTAGATGCATCATGCTGTAGTGTGTTCATGTAGGTAGGCGTAGGTTCAACTCCCGGCCCTTCCCCGTGTGTGTGTGTGTGTGTGTGTGTTTCCAGCTGCCCCTGGAGAGAGTAGTTCTTTTAGTCGCTTCGCAACACATACCTTGGCTATTGGCATCTATTCCTTTACGGATGATGTCACCCGCCTAGAAGTATGCCTCTGACAGCGCTGTGCTCAGTAATCTCGGTAGCGCGTTCTGTAAATGCATCATGCTGTAGTGTGTTCATGTAGGTAGGCGTAGGTTCAACTCCCGGCCCTTCCCGGTGTGTGTGAGGTGTGTGTGTGTGTTTCCAGCTGCCTCTGGAGATGGTCATGCTTTTAGACGCTTCGCAACACATACCTTGGCTATTGTCAGCTATTCCTTTACGGATGATGTCACCCACCTAGAAGTATGCCTCTGACAGCGCTGTGCTCAGTAATCTCGGTAGCGTGTTCTGTAAATGCATCATGCTGTAGTGTGTTCATGTAGGTAGGCATAGGTTCAACTCCCAGCCCTTCCCCGTGTGTGTGTGAGGTGTGTGTGTGTGTTTCCAGCTGCCTCTGGAGATGGTCATGCTTTTAGACGCTTCGCAACACATACCTTGGCTATTGTCAGCTATTCCTTTACGGATGATGTCACCCGCCTAGAAGTATGCCTCTGACAGCACTGTGCTCAGTAATCTCGGTAGCGCATTCTGTAAATGCATCATGCTGTAGTGTGTTCATGTAGGTAGGCGTAGGTTCAACTCCCGGCCCTTCCCCGTGTGAGGTGTGTGTGTGTGTGTGTGTGTGTTTCCAGCTGCCTCTGGAGATGGTCATGCTTTTAGATGCTTCGCAACACATACCTTGGCTATTGTCAGCTATTCCTTTACGGATGATGTCACCCGCCTAGAAGTATGCCTCTGACAGCGCTGTGCTCAGTAATCTCGGTAGCGCATTCTGTAAATGCATCATGCTGTAGTGTGTTCATGTAGGTAGGCGTAGGTTCAACTCCCGGCCCTTCCCCGTGTGTGTGTGTGTGTGTGTGTGTGTGTGTGTGTGTGTGTGTGTTTCCAGCTGCCTCTGGAGATGGTCATGCTTTTAGACGCTTCGCAACACATACCTTGGCTATTGTCAGCTATTCCTTTACGGATGATGTCACCCGCCTAGAAGTATGCCTCTGACAGCACTGTGCTCAGTAATCTCGGTAGCGCATTCTGTAAATGCATCATGCTGTAGTGTGTTCATGTAGGTAGGCGTAGGTTCAACTCCTGGCCCTTCCCAATGTGTGTGTGAGGTGTGTGTGTGTGTGTGTGTTTCCAGCTGCCTCTGGAGATGGTCATGCTTTTAGACGCTTCGCAACACATACCTTGGCTATTGTCAGCTATTCCTTTACGGATGATGTCACCCGCCTAGAAGTATGCCTCTGACAGCGCTGTGCTCAGTAATCTCGGTAGCACGTTCTGTAAATGCATCATGCTGTAGTGTGTTCATGTAGGTAGGCGTAGGTTCAACTCCCGGCCCTTCCCCGTGTGTGTGTGTGTGTGTGTGTTTTCAGCTGCCCCTGGAGAGAGTAGTTCTTTTAGATGCTTCGCAACACATACCTTGGCTATCGGCGTCTATTCCTTTACGGATGTTGTCACCCACCTAGACGTATGCCTCTGACGGTGCTGTGTTCAGTGGTCCACGTAGCGCGTTCCATACCTGTGTCATACTGTCGTGCGGTTGGGTAGGTGGGGGTAAGGTCAATCCCCATGCCTGCCAGCTGTGTGTGTGTGTCTATGCTCCCAGCCGCATGGGTTCATAGGTTATGGCTTTAGAGGTTCCGCAGAACACTTATATCCTGCCAACATCTCTGTGTTTGTGGATGGTGAGACGCAGCTCGTGGACTGCCTGTGTGCCTGCTGTGGTTGGCGACCTCCGTAGCGTGTTCTCCACGTGCGCCCTGCTGTGGTGTGGTGGGGTGGTGCTGTGTACGTTACACTCCCAGCCTTGCCACATGTGTCCGTCTGTATCTCTCTCGATGTATATATACATACATATGTTATGCCCATAGCGCTGCTCTTGCATGGACAGCTGTCTGTCCCATGTATCGCATATTTGCACGGCTGACACATAGAACTGTGGTACGATGCATATCCACTCATTGTCCATGCAACGTCCGTATTCCGGCACGCCCTAGAGACATCTGCTGGATATCGTGGCAGACAGCTATCCTTGCTGTACTGACACTGTACTGTACACGCCATAAACCTTGTGTATCATTGCCTGTTTATGGTGTGTGTATGTCTATCTGAGCTGTGTGCATGGTCGTGTGTATGTCCCGCTATAGCCATCTGTGCAGGTGTCGCCACTATGGGTAATCCTTGTAGACCGCTGTTTCATGTGCACTTCAGCACATACCTGCGGACCGTACTACCCCTCCTACGGCAGCACGGGAGCAGCCTTAGATCAACCGCTGCCCTAGGCGATAGGGCTCCATGGCGCCCACCACCACAACACATGGTGCCCCCATCCTGGTGTACCTACATGACATAACTACTGGAAAGGTGGCCCTGCTAGTGCGGCGCCCTAGGCAGCCGCCGGGTTGGCCTATGCCTAAGGCCGGCTATGAGCACATCCCATCATTTTGGAGTGGATCCTAGTGTTTCCACACACATGTATCTGTGTCTGTTCATAGCACTCCACCTCAGGGGACGTATATCTCGACACGGCCTTAGGAGATAGTGGGACACTCGGGGCCAGTCATGTCATGTTTCTCTTGGAAACATTGATAGTGGGCACAGTGATATGTTATGCATGCGTATGGCATTTCCGTCAGATGTGGTGTCTTCCTCGCATGTTTGTCATTGTGTCCTGTCATCAGATATCATGTGGCCGCCGGACTGCTACTGTTACGTGGAACACAGCGGACATATGAGGCAGACCTCTACTCAGTCTGCGTACATCTGTGCAGTTGCAGGGTATGTGACTACTACAACATGCCTACTGTCTGCCTACAATACACACACAGTGTGTGGCGGCATGACAGACCACATGGCATTACTTTGTATTTGCACGGCACACCCACGCAGACAGTTGTGTTCCTCACACAGGTCTACATCTGCTTATCCACACTACTTGTTCTTTCCTGTACCATATGTGTGCGTCGTATTTGCGCTTCCCGTCGGTGGCGGGGCTCACGTACGGCTATGGGGGCCTGACATTTGTTATGTTGACACTTCATGGCACACTGGGGGACACGTCACCTTTGTGTCTGCTTACCTTCCACATTGACCTTCACGGGGCATACGTTGTCATCCACAGTTACCGGGGTAGGACATATGCATGTTTGCACATTTGTCCTGCTGTCTTTCTTCCCACCTGTCCACCTAGGATCACTGGTTCAGTACATGTATTCTGGACAGGTAGCTCCTGCATACCCTGACCTGTTGTCATTATGTGTAAACTCCCTGACGCTCGCCATTGCCCTTGTTACGCTTCACATAGTGCTGTGCCTTCCTAGCTGATTGCTGCCTAAGCATTCCGGACTGTGCGGTGGATGATAGGGATCGCTATTTCCATTGCATGGGTAGTGACACTCATAACATCCGTATTCATGGCTACGCCAGCATACCTCTCCAGTGTACCTGGTTATGAGGGACGTACCTCATTTGGGGTCTTCGATGGGTCATGCTCCTCGGACTCCCTCAGAGTTCCACATTGGAAGGGTCTGTTACACATTCAGTGTTAGGAATGGTTTAGGTGTAATCCATAAAATATCCAACATGTACACAACCAGCCAACAGAGCACGGAACCAGCGAAATAATAATATATAACATACCAATCAACATAAAATAACCGCTGGTACCTTATGGCACACAATCCAAACAACACATAGGTAGATGAAACAGTCAACGTAGCAATAGTCCAGGACAGTGCCCAAATGGTATATAAAGGTTCCTTTATTAACAAGTAAGCGCTTTCACCCGTAGGCTTCTTCAGACTTATACATAACATAAAAGCATTCAGGATTTAAATATCCCTCCTTACATTTTCATTGGTCAATTTCTCATCAAACAATGAACAATTAACCCCAGCATATTAAGCGCAAACTCAATGTTAAATACTCACACATATATTAACATCTTTAAAACATCTTATTAAAACATGTATTATATTATATTGTACTATGCCTAATTTTCATCAATTATAAATATAAAAATATATATAACAAATATGTATATTATATCAATGTAAAACAGTGGTAAACAACTAAAAGAGTGGACTAATAGGTGTTAAATGTATAGCTGTACCTAAACTACATTCCTGTTATTTGGGTTTAAGCCTCCTGCTTCTCAAAAGAGGCTTAATCTGTGCTTTATCATTCAACCCTGGTGTTTGGTCAGCTCTCCACCTAATAATCCATCTCAATTCGCATTCTAAAGTATAGTTGATAAGGTCCCCCCCTCTGGGATTAAAATCTAGCCTATGTAAAACACTGCATTTAAAAGTATGCCTAGAACCCAAATCCTTATGATGTTTGGCCAAAGCATTAAATGCAGAGCCTATTCTGATGTGATAGACATGCTCCCTAACACGTTCTTTCAGTGACCTATTGGTTTTGCCAATATAGCATGCAGAGCATGCCACACATCTAGCCAGATATATAACATTCTTACTAGTGCAATTTGTTAAAGTGTTAAAATGAAAAGTTTGTTTCGTGGTAGGGTGTACGAAAAGAGTTCCATCTTGGATATGTACACATTGGTTACATTTACCACATGGTACAGTGTTAATTCCAGGTGTATCCATACTTTTCCTTGCCAAAGTGTTTTTAGGTTTACATAACTACCTTTTGAGATTTGGTTTGTTCTTGAAGAATACATTGGGTCTCGGGCCTACAATCTTACTAATATCATTATCCAGATGTAAAATATCCCAGTGTTTAACCGAAAATTGTTTTAACTGTACGGCATCTTTCGTGAAAAACATGGGGGCCCTAAGGTCAACCGTTGTGGGTGTCTGACTAATATCAGATGTACTAATAAACTCTGGAAGATAGGGTTTCGCTATCGTACCTCTTGATTCATTAACTTCCAATATTGTCTGTTCAACCTTCTCTATGTTATAACCTCTTTGTGTGAACTTAGCTCTCAATCCATCCAGCTCTTTCTTATAACCTTCAGCTGTCGGATTGAGTCTAGATGCCCTCATTATTTGTCCTTTCATCAAATTATTAAAGACAAACTTAGGGTGCATACTGTGTCTGTGAAGTAATGTATACCTATGGCAAAGTTTCCTATGTATAGAGGTATTGAGTAGGCCATTACTAAGCCTATTAATGGCAACATCTAAATAGGAAATCTCACTCACTGAAGAATTCAATGTAAATTTCATGAAATTATTAGAATTATTCATGCTTTCAACGAGTTCCAGGAGTGTATATACATCACTAAGCCAAATGAAAAAAAGGTCATCTACAAACCTCCGATATATGCCTAAAATCTCTGGAAAAGATCTAGCTTAAAAAGAACTTTTTCCTCCCAGCAGGCCATCACTAGGTTGGCGTAGCTATTGGCACAGGCAGTGCCCATAGCTACGCCATCCCTCTGTAGGAAAATCTCTTCTCCAAACATAAAGATATTATTCAACAGAATAGTTTCTAAGAAAAGTGCTAACAAATAAATTCTCTCAGATGAATAATCAGAGTGATTACGTACGTATTCCTGTATAAAATGTATCCCTATATCATTGGGGATAACAGTACACAGACTAACTACGTCTGAAGTGACCAGTATGTATTGTGAGTTATCATCCAGTTGACTAGTATACGCATATAAGTCAAGTAAGAATTGCTTACTGTCTCTCAGAATGGTAATACAGCAAACCTTGAGTCCTGGTCTTCTTCAAAAAAGACTTTAATGAACATAAACCAGACCAAAACAGACGATGAAAGAGACGATACACTCCACAGTCCAAACATACTGAGCACTTTCACCCACTAACATGGGGCATCATCAGAGTACAAATGCTTTGGCCAAACATCATAAGGATTTGGGTTCTAGGCATACTTTTAAATTCAGTGTTTTACAAAAGCTAGATTTTAATCCCAGAGGGGGACCTTATCAACTATACTTTAGAATGCGAATTGAGATGGATTATTAGGTGGAGAGCTGACCAAACACCAGGGTTGAATGATGAAGCACAGATTAAGCCTCTTTTGAGAAGCAGGAGGCTTAAACCCAAATAACAGGAATGTAGTTTAGGTACAGCTATACATTTAACACCTATTAGTCCACTCTTTCAGTTGTTTACCACTGTTTTACATTGATATAATATACATATTTTTATATATATTGTTATATTTATAATTGATGAAAATTAGGCATAGTACAATATAATATAATACATGTTTTAATAAGATGTTTTAAAGATGTTAATATATGTGTGAGTATTTAACATTGAGTTTGCGCTTTATATGCTGGGGTTAATTGTTCATTGTTTGATGAGAAATTGACCAATGAAAATGTAAGGAGGGATATTTAAATCCTGAATGCTTTTATGTTATGTATAAGTCTGAAGGAGCCTACGGGTGAAAGCGCTTACTTGTGAATAAAGGAACCTTTGTATACCATTTGGGCACTGTCCTGGACTATTTCTACGTTGACTGTTTCATCTACCTATGTGTTTTTTGGATTGTGTGCCATAAGGTGCCAGCGGTTATTTTATGTTGATTAGGTGTAATCCATGGTCAATTGACATTAATCATATTAATTCATTAAAGGATCTTCTTTATAAGTGGGAACGGCATAGTTTAACCATCCTATGACCTTCCTAGTTGAAGTTGTTAGTGAGCCATTAGTATGTGTTCCACAGGTCGCCCATTTGTTCCGCATTATGGAAGCGAGTGATCCCCATTTTGGTGATGGCAGATTGAGAGCTATGTACGCCGGTATTCGCATGATGGTCTGACTTTGTATGGGGAATTTCTAATGTAGTCCCTATCTGTATTTCCTGTGCTATGCCTTACTGCAGCTGTGTAATTCCGCCAGGTTTCCAGTTATGGGTGCCATCTTGGTCGTACGCGTGTCCATCCATGGGAATCGCCTACTGGACACTGATATAGGGCTGTACACATTTCACACCTGCTTTCAGCATTATCCAGTGGATGCTTTGCATCATTAGTGGGGATTAAGGCATGTGCTATACCCACATCCCTCCCACAGGCGGGCCAACGGATTCTCTGCCAAACAACACCGAGCCCCATTTCTGCATACCCAGGATCCCATGGCTGCAACCCTCGACGGTACACATTACACATCCTTCATGTGTGCGGGACTGGGATGTGGACGCACTTCTATGGACTCGACAATCTGGGGATTTCTGTTCATATGTCCTGCATTTCATGGACACGTGTCATCAACCTTAAACACGCTGGTGGTGCATATGTCTAGCTGTGCCGTAGTCACGGCTGTCACTTCTTTTGCGTCGATCGCAGCAGGGGTTGCGAACGGAGCAATTTTTGGAGTCCTACAATGGACACCAGTGTGCATATGTAAAGTGTAGAACTTGTTGGACTGTCACCATCTGGCCAGTGGTTTTGACTGATGCTGTATGTTCCCGTTCGCGGATCTCTGTTTGACTACCCATATTATGTATTACTTGGCATATCTATATCCATGTACCAGTAAGCAGAAATACAGCAAACCTTGAGTCCTGGTCATCTTCATAAAAGACATTAATGAACATAAACCAGACCAAAACAGACGATGACAAAAACGATACACTCCACAGTCCAAAGATACTGAGCGCTTTCACCCACTAACATGGGGCATCATCAGAGTACAAAATACATTAGATAGTCATCCCTTATATACTTCCTTCAGAGTCAGTTTAAAGACAATTAATCAATAAACTTGCTCATAGTTAAGTAGCCAGTACTCCAAGTCTTAAAGATAAAGTGACATATAAAAATCAGTGTTGCATACATAACTTAATGGAAACATTAATACAACAACAATGTGTTAATATAAATACAATATTGGTAAATACAATCAGTAAATTGAAACATAATTGATAATTGTTTTGAGTAAACCTTAGAATGTAGTGTGTTGATAATAAAATTATGTATATTAATGTGTATAATTGTTGTATTAAGATTCCAAATCATTGAATAAATAAGTACAATTAAATACATATTTTGTATAAATATAAATGTAAATAAGAGTCACAATGTTAAATATAAATATGACTGTATATAAATATATAAATATGATATGAAATAAACTGTAGTTGTTTACATCTTGTTTTCGAGTGACATATCTATGTCCATGTGTCATATATATGGGCCGTCGGACTGTTGTGTGTAGATATATACATGTGAACCCCTCGTTTCATACCTTGCTTTGTTACTGTCTGTGGATTACCTGTGTACACACATCTATTACCATACCATACCTTTCCACTGTACAGGTTCTGGCAGGGTGTACGGCTGGTTGGCCCTTAATCTTGCTGTGTGTTACATTGACCTGTGTCTATCTGGCAATTCGCTGGCGTGTCATGTGAGACCTTCTTGATTCTATAGGGACCTGATCCCGTAATTGTGACGTGCTTCCACTGGCCATATATTTCTCTGTCATCTGGGATCTGTATGTAACCAGTCCTTTCAGGACACTTTCTATTGTTGTTCTTTTTTGGTTACATATATGAGTACTTTGGTATGTTGTGCTATTATTGTGTGTGGAGCATTTCTCCACGGGCCTCTGCTGACACTGGACATATATCCAGCTAGCCTAGCCCGGTCAACAAGTGTGAGCCAACTAAACACAATTCGTACGGTGGCACCTTCTGACAAGTGGGTCGGGTTACAGATGCATAACCATCGTCAATCCCTACTACTAACACACACGTTATTCTATCCACATTCTATGTTTGTCTTATCACATAGCATGTGTTTCTCACTATTTCTACCGGTACTTTACATGGCATTGTCCGATTCCATACTTTCAGAGGCTGACAGTTTTGAGACATGTATAACTAACGTGGAGGACACAGCATTAACTTTCCCTGCTGTGAGCGGATCACACACGCACACGCGCACTTGCATTTCCTAATTGTGGGTTACGCGCAGGCACACATGCATATCCGTATTCTGGTTACATATGTTTACTGGGTCTGTGTGGTTACGTGGTCTGTATTAGTTGTGACTGTTCCGGTAACATATCTCTGATCCGATTGACGGACGTGTGCGGAACACACTTTCACCTTTACACATGTAACTGTCTTTGCGGCAAGGATGCATTACGTACACGTTCACATTTATATATTCTATAGTCGTAATTCAAATGGGACTGCATTCACGTTTGCCGGTTGCTGTGACCACTACACGTTAGCTGTTCTGTCTCATTTATATGCATACCCATGGTACTTAGCTACATTAACATATCCCCCCCACCCCACCCCCCCACACTCACGTACATCACAGGCATCCATTCTCCTGCTGGGAAAAGTGCGGTACTACATGTTACACATTCCTTATTCCCTACCGCTCATGGCCCAGGATGCATATGTCGTGACCGCAGGGATATTCAGATCACGGGGGCTTATAGCCCCTATGCATACAGGCCTTCGATTGTCAGGGTGTTCCTGTGGTGCTTTGGGTTTGGTCTTGTCCGCCTAGTGTACGGAACTGCCCTGACCGTGTACGAATGTCAGACGAGTCACATGGGCACGGTTTGTCCGTGTCTATGATACCATATCCCCCCCCCATTATTCCTAACCATGCACGCTGATTGGCCGGCATGCCCGTTGTAGATCGTGTTATAGTAATTTGCAATGGTCTGGTCAACTGGACCTATTTCCATTACTATACCTCGGTATTTATAACCTGTCTCGCTATGTTACATGGGTTTAACATTGCGTGACAGCTTTCACTGAGCCACGGACATGTCCGTTGCTTACTTTGGGGCAGTCCCGCTCTGCTACACACATTTAACATGGCGGAACAGGTTGAACAGCACAGCAACGGGGACATCGGGCTCTCCGTCGCTGTTTTGTATTGAATCGCTATGTTGACTTTGTTTCACATAGCGAGACAGTGTCGACATTGGCAACGGACATCTCGCGCAGTACGTCCGCACCGCCGCGGGTGCCGTATGTCTGCGGATGGGCGGCGGACAGGCATTATGCTGTGCCATTATGTCTGGGAATATATGGTTTCTTTCCCTAGATGATATGGCATACTAGCAATGACCCGTGTCTGGGTGTGGGTACTGCTGTATTTACCCACGGTTGCCTTTGTGTGGTCCCTCGGGCATCGGCCTCGGGACCGCACCACGTGGGTATATCTAGCATTACCCACATCCGGGCGTGGGTTATTGCTATGGTATTCCGTGTGTACGGACACGTGTGTTTGGACAACCTACAATAGCTTCTGCTATTGGCATACAATGCTGTGGGTGGTGCTGGTTACCATACATATGCCATGTTCTGCATTTGTCCCATTCACACTTGTCTATCCCCTGTCCTCATTCGTACGTGGATATTTCTGTGGCACATGATTGAACTATGTATTACCTGCAGGTATGCTGTGTACAGTGCACATATGTCACAGTTGATTACAGTGTATCTGTGTACCTACCTCTGTGATACTGAGGACTACCACACATCCTTCGCAGCATTACATGCGTATGTCCATACTATTATTCGGTGGCCTGTGGGGGGTTGTCAGAGCAATGGTTACATGTGTCCCTGTTTGTGCACGCATCATGGTGGTCTTTGACCGGCCTCCATTGCTATCATGGGATGGACGGTGGTGTTGGTGTGTGTTTGAGTTGTGTTTCTACTGCCGATACCTCAGTGGGGGGTGGGGTTGGCACGTGTTCCTCTTTGCAGGGGGCCCCATCCTGGACATTTGTGTCATGCGTCGACACTTGGCACGTGCCATATGTCCTGTGATATTCCCACAGTCGTGTATGCCTTCCTGCATTACTACTGCATGTTACTGGCAGTTTGTATCTGGTACGCATGGCTATTATGTTGGATAGCTTAGGCTATTCCCATGATATGACATACCCATTCATCTGGGCATATACGTGTTATTCAATCCTTTGCATTGGCTGTGGGTGTTTTGCCATATGGCACCACTATTATCTACGTGTGATGTCCCACCTTCACCTTCTGTGCATGTGGCACCATGTTGGGGTGTCCTGCTTGGTGGGTGGATGTTCCGCCCTATGTGTTGTGTTTGACATGTCTGCATAGCTAATCATCGGTACAGTGGCTGCACATACTGCTTTGTCCAGATGTGTACAGTTATGGACACCGTGGCGTGTGAACACCTATGGGGTTTCGACAGGTCCGTACCACATGCGGGATGTACGCATTCTGCCGACACATTCACATGCGGCCATTTGGATATCAGTACCTGAGGTGGGATGTTGACATGTGGGGTACATATTTGAATGCGTGGCACTGCCTAGGACAATACTTCATACTACATTTGGGGTATACCCACTGTGTGTAGGTGTGCAGCTGCGCAAGGCTGCTAGCTGGATTGGGTGGACGGTCGTACATGGGTGCGGGTTACATGCTATGACGGGGCTGTTGTGTATTACATTTGCATGCATGGGTTCTGCTTCTGGATATTCCGCTTCGGCATACGCCATCCTATGTGTATGCGACGGGTACGTTGCTGGGTCTAGTACATGTTGCTATGCACATGTTTGTCTGTGTTTAGGGTATCTGGTTTCTTTCTGGTTGTTATATAGACACGGCTGCCCGGCTGTGTACTCTCACTACCACTGTGGAACTGCTGGTGACCATGCCCATGGGGCTACTCATGTGTAGGTGTGGCGCGCTGACATGCTGCGGTACACCTTCACTGGGTATGCCCACTGACAGTGCATTGCGTGATGGACACGGTATTACGCGTATCCTTTGTTCCTTGGACGGGTACAATTTGGACTTCGTGGGTTAATGTTTGGTTCTCCGTTTTGTTTAGACGGGTACTATGTTGCATACTCTGCGTACGTTTCATTATCCACGGACACTGGTTGGTGTGGTTACTATTGCAGGTGGCATGTGACAGTCAGCACTTTAGGTTGCTCCTCGCCTACTGGCTTGGCCACACCTATGGGCGCATCCTACTTGGGCTCGCGCACATGCCCTCTGCACGTGGTTGTGGTTGCGGCGCACACTCATTACTATGCATGTGGCGCTGCTACGCCAGTTATACACTGCACTGCTGGTGCAAGCCTTACACCGGCCTTACACCGAGCTTCATGAATCCGGGGGTATATATATAACATTTTTATAGCAATCATGCTATATTACTAATATGCTATATATATTATTGATAATGTGACTAACTAGTTAATTATTTAAACTCAATTCTGTCTACAAGACTGTAGATACTTCAAAGAACAAATACATTTCTCTAAAAAACTTTGTGAGGACTTGCATATGCAATTATGTTTCAAAATGTGTCTGTTCTATAAATAAGGTATTATATTCAGTAGAAAATACTATGAGATATAAAAATAGTAAAAGAGTAACTGTGATGTCTAAAATAATTAATAATATGCTCCCAGAATTATATTTGTTCTGAGGGATAAAATATGGTTGGCAACATACCTACTACAGTCTTTTTAAGATACACATAAATACCCAGACTGTGTAATTTTGTCTGTCTTTGTGGAAAACATGCTATTACTTTCATATCAGTCCCTCATTTACTATGCATCAGACTTTCAATTAACTTTCAGAGCATGAGCTTTTAATATTGCCATGTATTTGAGCTCCTCACTTCCTGCTCAAAAAACACATCTACACAGAAACCAACACAGATCATCACTACAACCATTGTCATTAATATATGCATATATACATATCTAGTGTCCACATATGCAGAACAAGTCAACAAAGTTGACATCAACAGACATAAACAAGATTGTCCTCCCTTCTTTAAATTAATAGAGCAGAATATAATTTGAATAATATAATATCTTAGAATAAAAGTTGAGTTGAAGAAATGAATTCTATATTTTGTGTGGTACCACAGCACTATAAAATGTATTATATAACTTAAAGTGAAAAATGAGGTTTGGTAACAAACCAATTTGTCCAGGGACATCTTCAGAAGGGAATAGATAAATATATTAGTGAGAGTTAAGAGGTTGGGGGGATGAAAGGGTTAATTGGGAAGAAGGGATGGTTAGGAGGAAATGAGGTAAAGGGGGGGAAGGTTAAGGGGTTTAGGCAATCCCCCTAGGTGAAGGGCTTGAGTGGTTCATTGGTGGTGTTGGGACAGCAGAATATGGGCTTAGTTAATTTTTTTTTTTTTTTTTTTTGTGGAGGCTGGAGTTGCAGAGTTATACGCGGTAATCATGGATTCGAGTGATGTGTGCATTATCTACATGAAAGCAGTGAAGTACCAACACTTGTGAGGTTGTGACTGTTTTCAGGCTGTGGAATGGTAGACAGTTTTGATTAGTGCAGTGGCTAGGGACTTATATCTCTGCTGTCTGTAGAATTTGGTAGAAGGCACAGCTTTTGTTTTTGTGGTTGGTCTGTGTTCAAAACCATCATTCTCTGGCAGATTAGTGGCTTTTCCTTGCAGATCGGAGGTGAAATTAAGGTCAGTCTCAAAAGCCTGGACACTGTACCCCAAGTTTTGATGCTTTCGACCTCTGGGGTCAAGTGTGTGGTGTTCCTTGTAAACAATGTCGCCTTCTGACAAATCACTGGATTGAGCTACAGATTGAATTCACTAGATGACAAAACGTCCAGTCAGCATTTGTTGAAACAAACACCGCTATGCTAGTGGGGGAGGGGATACTTCCCGGGTTTACTGTCGGTCAGAGGAAGCAGGGTAGGGGTTTGAACAATGGTCTGGGGGGTGTTACTATGTAACCCCTGGTTATGCAGATTTAAGGGTGGGCGCTGAATGTCCAGACTTTAATTTATAATGCAGTACAGTCTCACAGGTTGCTCTGTTCCTCATAAAATCGCATTTGCTTGGCTAGCTGTGGGGATGAAGTTCATCCAGCATTAGACTAGGGAAGTCTCATTTTGGGTTTGGTTTGCAATATTTATGCCTTCCACAATTTTCAACTACCCACAGTGTATACCAGGGAAGGTACTGCCATTCAGTATAGCAGTAATTTTGGTCAAGCATGCATTATGTGGTGTGTCAGCAGGGTGTTTTGTATTACGGCAGTCATTGGTGGTAGACCCTCCATCTTAACTCTTGTGTGTACTTTGGTTACCAGCAGAGGAGGGGAAGTGGAATGCTTTTCAAATTTGGGGTAGTCAGTGAGATAGAAGTTTGGGGTTATGAGTTAAAGAGAAAATGAGAGAACAATTGCAGTTGTATAGCACACGCAGTTAGGCTTGCTGTTGAGGGCTGTCATACTGTCTTGAGCTGCTTTTCTTTATGGTCCCAATGAGTTGTTGTGGGTTTGGTGTGTGGGGCAGGCACCCTTCCATTTGTCCATGTGTTGGTGGGGTGGTCTGATCCCCTGAATGGTGTTGGCTTCTTTGTGGTGTGTTCTGTGGTGGTTTGTGTGTTTTCCATGTTGGGTTGAAGAGCATGTTTCAGATCCTGGAGCAGCCCATGAAAAAGGCAAAGCATGCGCAGTGAGGTACTAACAGTCCTGGGGGTTGGTGGAGGTTGGCGCGATTTCTTGTGTTTACAAGCACCACCCCCTTACACTTTAGGTCACACAAAAAAATAAATATATATATATATATATATATATATATATATATATATATATATATATATATAAAACAGTACTTTATGCCAAGTTTGAAGGGATGGAGATTAACGTATTATTTACGTTTTCAATAGATAGTTAAAACTAGTCAAACATTAATGTCTTTAAGGATGTAGGTATCAGTGGGACATTGGTAGGTTGGGAAAAGGATTTTGCAATGGACCTGATAAAACTGTTGACCTGTGAGGGAGTTAAAAAAATGTGGTGTTGAAGGTTGTTTGGGTCAGGGGGAGTGCTTGCTTCATACTTTTCAATCATACTGATTTTTCAGCTGGGCAGGTTTTCGCATGCCAAAGTTACATAGCAACTCAACTGTTGAAGGAAGCACTGTTTGGATTTTGCAGCATATCTATATTTGTCGGAGACGTTTGATCCGTTCCATGGAATGGCGGTTTTCTGGCAAATGATTGGCTACTCATTAGTGAATGATGATGTTAGTTGATTTTTCATAAAGTGTGGTTTCCTGGCAAATTATTGGCAAATCAGTAAGATGTAAGTTATGGCAGGAATCAGTCTCAGTTTACATACCCTTCAAAAATCCATGTTAATGCAACCCTGTTATGAGCCATTATCTCACTATGTTTTCCTTTCAGTCAGTTTATATATTTGTTAAAATATTTGTGTTAATGTATAATGCTTTTAGATCCCACAGAATGACCAGGGTGGGCAACAGTTTCTTTCTAACTTGGGGTTTCAGGCTACTTAGGGGTAAGTTTTGAGGGAAGTGGTCAGAGGACACCGATGGCTTTGGGAGTCCTGAGGATTATAACTTTAAATTAATTCATGCTTGGGAACAGCCTGTTGCTGTATCACCTTGCTGGGTTTGGATGGGCAGTGTTGAAGGGGTTCTTAACTGTGGGCCTTTGTTTTGCAATAGTTAAGGGGTTGTCCAGATTTCTTGGTTAAATGTCTGTTGGAGGGCTGGCATAATGATTAAGTGCTTGCCTTAACTAACACAAGGTGCAGGGTGGCTCTCACATGAAGGAATTGGTTAGGCTTAAAATTGCCCATGAAAGCGGTTACTGTAATATGCACCTGTTTGATGGTACTGCACTTACATTTATTGCTGGAGTTTTGAGAGGTGAGAAATGATTACACGTTACTTGTTCCTATATATTTATACTGCAGTTGGTGTGTACAGATAAGGCCTTGCAGCTGCACAAGTTGATATTCAGTCTTACAGCATTTTGGGTCAAGTAGTAGTAGGGCCTGGTCATGACAAGGGAAGGTAGATTTATCAAGGGCATGGGGGGCAGGTTCTCATCAAATGTGTTTGTATTTCAGATTACTTACATTTTTTTCTCTTTCTTTGCAGATGGTGGTGTTATGTTGAGTGTTTTAGCTGTTGGAGAGTTACACAATGCAGTCACAGATGATCGGTGCAGAGGTCATATCAGCTGGTGGCATGCAAAAAAGGGTTTTTGTTGCTGGAGCTGCAGAGAAAGAGGTCACAGGTACTGATGTAATTTTACTTGCTCATTTGGCAAGTTTGCATTGTGTAAGAAAGGGATGTTGAGTCATTTAGATTGCAGCAGCATGCATTTGTTACATGGGTAATGGGGGGGTGTTCTTAAGGATTTGATTTTAAATATTGAATCAAGGAGTGCGAGGGTCAGATGGTAGGTCTAGTCATCTCATACAAGGAAGGTAGTGCTTCTGAAGCTGTGGTGGTGTAGGGCTGGGTAGGATATTCAGTTTGTATGTCCATAGAGTTTGTGGGAACACTGCAGGTAGGTGAGTGTTTGGGGCCAAGTTAGTGTTTGTTATGGGATGCAGGGGTGACACATTGATAAGAAAGCCTTAAAGGGGAATTTAAGGGTATGGGGGAATTAAGGATTTTGGGCTCTTGGTAGATGTATTGGATTGTTCATGGGGATTTGCATTGGTACCAGAATGGGTTAATAAGTTGGTACAGTTTATCAGTGGGTTGCCTTTGCGTTAATTTACTGGGATGGCTTTGGGGCAGATGGATAGGGTTGCTCATGGGGATTTGCATTTTGTTTACACATTTTACATGAGGTGTTGGGTTTGGGGGGGCATAATTTGAGGGGTTCTTTGTGGTTTGGTGGACGATAGGAAGGGGGCAATTGGGGATGCTGAGTATCTGGAGTTTCAATTTAACTTGACTATGCTAGAGGATGTCGGGGATTAGGGTTCACTTCCATTGGTAAGATAAATGTAGGATGGGTTGTGTTGGCTGGGGGATGGGTTGTGCTGGCTTGCAGGAGGTGTATCGCATTGCAATAAAGTTAAAGGCTTGCTGCAGGAGTTTGGGGCACCTCTTTATAAGTAAAACCTAGGTTAGGTCAAGGTTAGTGTACTTAGGTATGGGTTACAGCAGTCGGCGTGAGGCATTTTAATGGAAAGATTTATTTAATTGACAGGCTGGGGAGCAAGGTAAGGCAGTTCAGTTGGTCAGGAGGATGTAGCTATGACTAATTCAGTTGCATGAATGGCAGAGTTGAGTGAATTAATTTGGTTAGTGGTCATTGGTTTGAAGGGTCTGGATAGGTTGAAAGGGAAGATGGACGGATTTTGACTATTGTCACGGTGGGTTTTATTGCGGGGATTGGTGTTGGGATATGTAGTTCAGGTGGTTGCAATTTTTTGTGGCATTTATGTTATGGCTGTATTAAATCATGTGGAAAGTGTTTGAGGGTCATCAAAGGCTAGGATGGTCATTAGGTGCTGAGCTGGTACTGGATAGTGGGAGGGATGACAGGATTGCTTGGACTTCATGATATACAGCTGTGGTTAGGATGTTGGTAGGCAATTGCCTTGCATGGTTTAATGTTGCATTGGGTTTAATGTTTTGGTGTTGCCTAGGGCAGATAAAGTCTTGGGGATCATTATGAGGTTAATATGGGTTATGTGAAACAGTGAGCAATTAGCTGATATATGGAAGTTATGCAAATATATGGTTATTATTTTAGTATTGGAAAAGGGATCATTGGTTTAACTGTTAGTCAAGAGGTGGCTTACAGTGCTCATGTGACAGGGCTTTTGGGGTTGCTGATAGGGATCCAGTTGGGCTTAGCAAAGATGTGTACACTGAATGATGCTTGGTTGAACCACCCTCTTCCTTTGTATGGGTGGTTAGGTTGCCGAAATTTTGGTAGGAGAGAGGGGGAACAGCCTGGTCAGGCTGGTGGGCAGAGAAGAGGGACAGGCTTACCCTCTTCTGTTCCCCCTCTGGTGTTGGATCTTTAAGTGATAAATATAAGTGAGCAGAGGTAAGGACACTGCTTAGTTGGTTGGAGATGTAATTCAATAAATGGTATATGAAGTGAGTTGTTGGATGCTGCTTCATAAGTAAAATAAATGAGTGGAGGTATAGATGCTGTTTACTGGGCCAGGATGAGTGAGATCATGCTATCCTGATCAACGTTACATGGATGTTTATGCTCTGATTAAAATCAACTATACTGTGTTCAGTTATAATTGTGTAATTAATAAAATATTGGTTATCAAAGCTATGTTATGGAAGTTTAATAAAGGTCATCAAATGTCATTCAGTGTGATTTGTGTTTATTGAAGGGGACCAGGACAAATACAGGTTTTACAAGTGTTAAAATTGTAATTTTGAGGTAAATGTAATAGAGAGTGCAAGTCAATTAACACCTTCTTACTATTTTGCACTTAATTTGTGTGTTAAAATCAAGCATAAAACAAAATGTTATCTAGTATTTTTACACATACACACACACACGCATGCACACACACAAACACACACACACACACACACACACACACACACACACACACACACACACACACACACACACACACACACACACGCACACACACACACACATACACACACACACACACACACACACACACACACACACACACACACACACACACACACACACACACACAAATAACTCTGTATCAATTGTCTGCTGAGAGAAAAGGGCAGGAAAGCAATATTCATTTAGAACCTGCTCTGTAACAAGGAAATACCACTGTCAGTAAACAACTTTTATTCATGGTACACTAAGAAAGAAAGCTGTACAAGTGGTTAAAACCAAAATCTTCCCTGCTATTTAAGAACCTTTGTTGCAACACTTCTTGTTATCATTTTATTTGTTGTTATAACTATTTGGTACACTCCCTCTCTTTCTTTTATTCTTTCTTTTTTTTTTTTTTGGATCAATATACAAAAGAATGGGAGAACAAAACAATAACTGACAGGTTTCAAAGTGAAACCCCAATATTAAAACACAAAAATTGTCTTTACTACTTTATTTCTTCTCCACTAATAACTCTACAATGAATAATCCAGCACCAAACATCACAAATAAGACTATATAAGAAACAAAAAAAACCCGAAAAATAGGAAAAAAAGAAAACAGCTTCATACACACTGCATTCACCCACCATTTTATCGCTATATTAGTAAAGTAGCAGTCATAAACAGCATAGCAGGCTGATATCCCTTAGAGAAAGCACATCCAAATCTCATACATACAGTACCTCACATATTCTAATCAACCATGGCATGTGAATTAAGAGTTAAAAGTCAGTACCAAATTCCTTGCCATCCTTGATTCCCATGCCCCTACCCGAATTATTAGAACCAAAACAAGCATTGCACTGTGGCTGACAAAAGAAACTAAATCTAAAATCTTACAGAGAAATAAAGCATGGACCACCTGGCATGCTACACAAACTACACTTGACCACCTCAGATATCGGCAGCTAAGAAATGATACTAAAAAAATCTATTATTTTAGATAAAAAAAACTACTACTGCCACCTGCAACAGAAACACCATAACAACCCCCAGAAGTTCTGGGCTGGAATTAACAAGCTCCTTCTCCCTGGCCAAACCCCCACCCTACCTCCTTCAGTTGCCAATCTCAAACCTCCTGAGGACATTGCTAATACCTTTAATAGCTTCTTCACGGAAACTATCCATTCTCTAGCTGACCAACTCACCCCCACTGGCTCTAATCTTAGTGCTGTCATATCCAAAACTCTACCATTCTTTAGTTTTCAACCTGTTCTTACTCCCGTATTCTGAGCCCTAATTAAGAAACTAAGACCCACCACCCTAGCCTCTGACCTCATCGCTGCAGAGTATTTGCAAAAAGCCGCTGACGCCATAGCATGCCCTGTCTCTTTCTTAATCAACATAACTATTTCCAAAGGTACCATCCCCTCAATCTGGAAAATATCCCATATTATACCCCTGCATGAAGGAGGTAACTCTAAAGAACTGTCAAACTTCCGACCAATAGCCATTCTGTCGCCACTCACCAAAATTAAGGAGAAATACATACATAAACAATTTATGCCCCACCTTATCTAGAACAAATTGCTGGCTGACTCCCAACACAGATTCAGACCATACCACAGCGCCACCTCAGCTGTCCTATCATTCTCCGGTGTCATTAACACCAATCGTAATAATCACAAACTTTCCTCAGCTCTTTTCCTTGATCTATCCAAGGCCTTTGATATGGTCAACCATCCACTACTCCTCCGCACTCTGAACGCCATCTCCTTAGATTCCCACTTACTACAGTGGTTTCAATCCTAGCTCTCTGGTAGACAGCAGGCTGTTCTATGGAAAGATAAGCTATCTGCCCAGTTACCTATCACCCTTGGAGTCCCCCAAGGCTCTATACTTGGTCCTCTTCTCTTCTCCATCTTTATTAACGATCTTCACTCTGCCATCCCAAATGCCACTTGTATTCAATACGCAGATGATTCAACCTTGATCTGCTCAGCCTCCTCTCCATCTGAACTAATTACACTAACACAAAACACTTTCAACACCGTGGAAAACTATTCTAACTACACTAATCAACTTTTGCTCTTAAATCCTAACAAAACTAAGCTACTTCTATTCTCTCCCACAAACAGGTCCTCCCCTCCATTCTTTACCATAAACTCTAAAAATGGCACCAACATCTCTCCTGAAGTCCACATCAAGCTCCTGGGAGTTACTATAAACAATAACCTCAAATTTGGCATTCATATCAATCAGACCATCAAAACCATTAATAAAAAACTTGTCTCCCTCTATAAAATCAAACCTTTCCTTACCCCTCATGCTAGAACTGCCATGGCCTGATCCCACTTCCTCTTCGCCCTTCTTTATGCCTCCCTTCTATTCACACACCTGAACAAAACCGACCTAAATGAATTATCCTGCTGTTACAACAACATCACTAGATTTGCTACTGGCATGGCACATAGGACACAACACTGTCAGAATCTAAATACTTTAGGGTGGCTTGAACTGCCTGCTCTACTGCTGTTCAACCAACTCATAGTAGCACACAAAGTCCTCAACCAACCAGATAACATACCTGTACTTAAAAACATTACCTGTCCCCATTATACCCACAGGCCACTACGCTCATCTAATAGACTACGGGTACTAACTTTCAAATCCAACAACTTGGCAGGGGATGCTCTGTTTGCCAACTCTGTTGGCAAAATGTGGAACTTACTTCCTGACCACATTACTCAGGAATCCTCACTACCCCTATTCAAGAAAAGTCTCAAAAAACATTTTAAATCACACTGTCTATGTCCTTGCTCTACTCCTGACTAGCATCATCTCTATACTCTTCGTAAGACACCTCAATGAAATTAATCTATCTAAGCATGCTTTAATACACTAGAATGCAACTATGCTATATTACAGATAAATTGATGACATAAATTGCTTGCTGTCTCAATCTATGGAAATTATGTTGTACTATATTCACTTATGTCGTATTGCTATGTGGAGCTTTTCTCCCCGGGCCTCGGCTGAAAATGGACATGTATCTAGTCAGACTATCCCAGTCAACAAATGTAAAATAAATAAAGAAAGAAATAAAAGTTAAAAATACCATAAACATTTAATCCATTCACAACACACTTATTTAATATACTGTGAGCAACTTTCTATTATGCAAAAAGAGAAAGCGACCTCACTGCTAAGTAGATCTCTCATCAACAAGCCAAATGCAAAAGGAAAAAGTAATGAGAGTTTCTAACCACGATGTCTTATACCAAAATTCACTCCAAGAAGCTCAAACTCCAAAATAAAATCCATTGCGATTTATTGAGAATAAAAAAGATGAGCGCTTTCGCGTAGTAGACCTACGCTTCATCAGATAACATTCAACAAACTACTACACATTTAAATACTCATCTGCGCGGGAAAATTTTCCAAATAAAACAATTAATCAATTAAAAGAATTTTGCTATGTAATTAAATACATCTTAGTTAATTATTCATTACTTAAAGGAGCACTGTTCTAGGTGCAAGAAAACATATGTAAACCATATGCAGTTGAATAACCAATTTGGAATATTTTCCCGCGCAGATGAGTATTTAAATGTATAGTAGTTTGTTGAATGTTATCTGATGAAGCGTAGGTCTACTACGCGAAAGCGCTCATCTTTTTTATTCTCAATAAATCGCATTGGATTTTATTTTGGAGTCTGAGCTTCTTGGAGTGAATTTTGGTATAAGACATCATGGTTAGAAACTCTCATTACTTTTTCCTTCAACTTTCTATTATGTTATGTTATCATGAGTTATCACTTTAGGATTTATTTGGCACATATATATGAAGAAAGGAAACCAGGATATATATGCATATAAAGCTTATTATTATTTAAATAATTAATTTCTCAATATTTATTAAGCTAAGACATATATTTAATATAAAAATGAAATATAGAATATTAGCTTAGCAATACATATATGAAAAGTAAAAGTGACATTTATTTACCTTATAGAGAAGTGAATCCTTGTTTCCTTCCTTTCACCTATATCTCCAATAACTGGATTGGTAAACTTTGTCATGGAAAATAAATTTGTTATTAAAACAGTTAACATCAATGTTATATTGAAGCTAAGAGTCTTTTGTCCTTTAGTTTCTTTTTCTTCTCATTGGATTTTCAGTTATTTGCATCTGTTTGTCTCTTCAAAGTACTATTGTTCCAGTCCGTATTTTCAGTTAGGTCTCGAATATATATTTTTTTGTTTTTGTTTTTAAAAATGACAGTGCAGACTTTGGGTCTTCAAAGTTCCTGGGATTCAATAATGCCTATATTAAGTGTACTTTTAAGTGGATACTATTCTGAGTGAACAGACAACACAGACATAACTCACACTTTTTTCCTCCTAATTTTAGTTTTCCTACTGATATTCTTGCAGCTTTAAATATTGACAGGAATTCATAAAGGTTACCACAAAGTGTATACTACATGTATACTTAGTGTAATCTTTCTGAGAGACTAGAAAGCACAAAAAATGTGATAAGAATACATATTGTGTACACTTATTGTATACTTTGTGTGAACTTTATTGAATCTGGCCCAGCAAATTTCATCTGGAAGGAATATTTTTGAGCCCGGCAGGAAAAAGCAAATGCACCTTAAACTATCTTTTCCTAAGTTCTTTTAAAAAAGGCAAAAAACTCTTCCTTTTGGTCATCACAACATTGGAATAGCCTTTATCAAATCTTATTAGTTTGTCATCCAGTTTAATATGAGATTTGGGCGAGGCTGTTTTAAGTATTAGCTCCTTTGTCTTGAGATGAGAAGAACTTAACAATAACTGATCTTGGGAAGAGTTAGTTTTTGATGAAGTAGAAATTAGAGATCTGTGTGCTCTTTCTATATCATAGACATAGCTTCAGATAAATTCAGTCTTAGGAAGCCAGGCAGTAAGAAAATTTACTATATTTTCTCCTTCTATTTTTTTAGGCAGTCCAAAAATAAGAATTTTTTTTCTCCTGGATCTGTTCTCCAAGACATCAATTTTGTTTAGTAATAAGGTATTCTGTCGCAGTAGAAATTCAATGTTGTTTTCATCTTAGGGCATCTTTCATTCCAGATATCTGAGTTTTCTGTTGTTTTAAAATCTTGTGTATCTGTTCCAACTGTTTGGTATATATTTTTTTTAAGCTGTCAAGTTTGTTATCCATTCATTCCATTTTTAAAGAAAGCTCTTGTATGTTGAAAAGAACAGATTGGAGTCCTTTCATTAAAGGCAAGTCCTGAGAGATTAATTTTGAATGACTCATTTCACACCTATTGGTACAGACCTTTCAAATGAATAATTTGAAAGAAAAAAATTCAAATATTTAGACATTTTTAGATAATATCCTTCTATGTAGTATCCAGTAACTGATTTTGTTCAAAAAATTGGTTTAGGATATTATAAAAATAAAATTTCCTGTCAGAAATAGAAATAGAGTAGCAGAGCAAGTAAACTATGTTGCTAGCCTGCAAGTATCCTGGTCACGCCCCCATGCACAATTATGTGTTAAAGGCTACCAATGTATATATTTATGTTAGTTAAACTAAACTAATTGAAATGAACTAAATTTAGATAAAGCTGACAGATGTTTGCTATAAATGTTCTTATATGCAGCTCTTCTGAACTGCCTCATTTAGTAAAGGCCAGGTACTAAATGAATCTTTGAAGAACCCTATGAGAATAACAGGAGTTCCTTGTCTTTTTTCTAGACACCCTTGTAATCTTTAAAGCTGAGAAAGTTTACAAAAGAAAAAAAGGTAGAACCACTGATTTGGAACAGGGCCAGAGAAAGCAATGACCTTTCTCAGTTATGTTGCGCAGAAACTTACTGAGAGAAGTCAATAGTCTCTTACATGAAGATAATGGGAGATAGGCCTTCCTTATCCTTTGGCATCTCAAAATTATGATGCTGTTTTTTTTTTTTCAAAATTATACACAATTTATTTTAACTTTTAGATAACATCTCATTTTCATCGTTCTCTCGTTTGGAAACTCATTTTTTTTGTTCACTGTAATTTTATTTGTCTTGTTAAGTTCTATTTTTGTTTAAGTAAGGCCTGCAATGTGTTGTATACTTTTTTCTACATGCTCTTTACCTCTAAGCCTCCTTCCCTATTAATTTTGATCTCAGTCATTCCCTCCATAATGGGTATTTCCAACACAGAGATGAGAATTGACTGTAAGAAATCATCACCATCTCGGCAGCCATGGAGGTAGTTTATGCCTTTGCCAGCATCTCAGCAACAAGATTATTTCTGTATGACAGCAGACCCTGCCCCTGGTGATGATGTGAGCTCTCCATGTTTGTGCATGCTTCCATACATGTGCTAATGAAGGCTATTATCACCAGCTTGGGTTTGCCAATCCCATATTCTCAGTCCTTGCCATTTTGGTGGTATGCAAGCCTACATTTTGTAGTAAGTAGCTAACCAGAAGCTCCTACTTTCTCCCAGGAAGGGCAAACTGTCATCAGTCTAACCTTCCCCTGCCCAGATCTTCCAGTGCCCAAGCTGCTATTCAGAATTTGGTTTCAGGGTTGTCAGGGCTTTATCTCTCAATGCCACAGACCTGTGATCTGCATTGCACATTTCAAAACTAAGCACCGAAATTAAGACCTTTACACCTTGTCATTTTTCATGGGTTCATTCCTTTGCATTTGCTTTTAATGACTCAGCCAGTTTGCAAGGACTGTGTTTAGCTCACTCTTCACAACCAACCACTTATTGTTATTTTGCTCTGTGAGTCATCTCATTGGTGATGACTACAACCACAAATAAGACAATGAACACTTATGTATACATGTGCAGGCACACACAGAAAGACATACACATACATACTTGTACACCCACAAGAAATCGAAACAACACCATGAAACACGAAAAAATCTCCTGTACAGCTGGAAAGCATAAAATTCTTTTAATATCAATGAAAAACTTTACAAATGAGCGCTTTCGTCTGCTCAAAGCAGACTTCATCAGATGAATAAAACCACTAGTGCATCAGGTATTTATATTAAAATCAAAAAAATTATTCAATTAATTCAATTAACTAAATCAATTAAAAACTTAAGGTTGTATCAACCCTCATTTTTTGAAAAAAGGCTGTTACATGGATAAAACAAGACTAATAAAAGATATATATATATATATATATATATATATATATATATATATATATATATATATATATGTGTGTGTGTGTTTGTGTTTGTTGTAACCTTTTAACCAAAATGAAATATTACAAACATGTTTTGAAAATCATGTATAAATTGAATAAATAGAACAATGTATGTGGAAAAAAGTCCAACAGACATATATTAGTAGTTATGCCCTATCTAAACAATGTATTCTTGTAAAGATGATGAGAAATACATATGAAAAGGTAAAAATTACCTAGAAAAATATATGAATATATATGCAGAGGACAGTGATGTAAACAAAACTAATACCCATACCTGATATAATGTGGTAAATATTCAAGTGGGATTATACCAAAATGTGAAATGTGACCACTAATGTAATAAATTTGGCCTCAGACAGCTTCTGCTCTGCCTACCAGTATAGCCTTTATATTAATATATTCATTGAGACCCGGTCCAATATTGGACCTGAGTCTCAATTGCCATCTTATTTCTTTTTGTAATAGAAGGTTCTTCCCATCTCCTCCCCTGTTGTTCCTGTGGACCAAATCAAGAATGCCAAATTTAAAATCTGGGGTAGTGTTGCAGACCAAGGTGTGTTTGTACAGGGCACTAGCTTCCTTCTTAGTTTTAATATCATTTTGGTGCTCGTAAATTCTGTCCTTTAGTGCCCTCTCCGTTTTGCCCACATAATATGAAGGACAATGAGTGCAGGTGGCCAAATAAACCACCATCCTGGTATGACAGTTACCCCTACAGAATCTAACCCGGCTGCCCAGACCATTGTTCAAAACAATAGAGTCTACCTGGTTAATATGAGAACACTGCCTGCATCTACTACAAGGTTTGGTTCCCCTGTTGTTTCTCCATGGTGCTATCCCTCCTTCCAAGACTTTCTTGAAATTCATACCTACCTTGTGTATGAATACTGGTTTATTCCCAGCCAGTTCGTAGATATCACTATTGGTTTTCAAAATTGACCAATTATTTTGCATTATATTGATAAATTGTTCAGAAAAATTATTATGTTGAATTATACAAGCTCCTAAAAAATCCCTGGTATCTTCTGTAGCTTTTCCATTTGTTGTCAAGGGTTGGCCCAGTAAAGGCTTATATTTACTACCCCACCCCATGTACACTTCACTCAGGATGTCCCCTAGCATTTCCTTCAGGTACCCCCTTTCAATGAATTTTTCTCCCAGGAAAATTAATTCATTCAATAAATCTTCAAATTCTGATGTCATCCTAGCTATCCTCACAGCCTGCCCCTTAACAATACTTCTTTTCTGATGATAAGGGTGCTGGCTGTCATAGTGAAGATAGCTGTTACACCATGTTTTTTTCCGAAAAATCTGTGATTTGAAACCATCCCCCATTTTACTAAGTCTAATATCTAAATAACTAATGCTCTCACTTTCCACCTGATGTGTAAAGTATAAAAAAGTAATGGAATTGTTGATATATTTTATAAAACTCTCCAATTTTTCCACTGAACCTTCCCATATAACAAAGATGTCGTCCAAAAACCTTAAATAAGTTTTTATGTACCCCACAAATTGGCTTTGAAATACATACCTGTTTTCCCATTCTAAAAGGACAAGATTGGCATAAATGGGGGCACAGGCAGCCCCCATAGCAACCCCACTCACCTGTTTATAATGTTCACCCTCAACAGTAATGTAGTTATTGTCTAAAACTACTTCCATCAATTCAAGTATCAATAATTTTTTGTCCGTGGGTGAATCCAAATGTTTCACAATGAGACAAACACACCCCACCATCCCTGTGTTTTTTTGGTATACCGAAAATCCATAAATCTATAACAAAACCCCCCTTTAGACCTATTGTCTCAGCCAGGAAATCCAAAACACACCCATTGGCGGTCTTTATAGACCACTTGGCCAAAAATATTGCTGTCATCCAAAAACATTTAGTGAAAGATTCATGGGATTTTTTAGGAAAAATCAATAAAAACTTATGGTCTGAAAATATTAAATTTATAACAATTGATGTTAAGGACCTTTTTTTATGTATTCCCAGAAAGGAAGGCTTTGAGTATTTTGAGGAAAGTATCAACAAACATTTGGATTCACCCACGGACAAAAAATTATTGATACTTGAATTGATGGAAGTAGTTTTAGACAATAACTACATTACTTTCGAGGGTGAACATTATAAACAGGTGAGTGGGGTTGCTATGGGGGCTGCCTGTGCCCCCATTTATGCCAATCTTGTCCTTTTAGAATGGGAAAACAGGTATGTATTTCAAAGCCAATTTGTGGGGTACATAAAAACTTATTTAAGGTTTTTGGACGACATCTTTGTTATATGGGAAGGTTCAGTGGAAAAATTGGAGAGTTTTATAAAATATATCAACAATTCCACTACTTTTTTATCCTTTACACATCAGGTGGAAAGTGAGAGTATTAGTTATTTAGATATTAGACTTAGTAAAATGGGGGATGGTTTCAAATCACAGATTTTTCGGAAAAAAACATGGTGTAACAGCTATCTTCACTATGACAGCCAGCACCCTTATCATCAGAAAAGAAGTATTGTTAAGGGGCAGGCTGTGAGGATAGCTAGGATGACATCAGAATTTGAAGATTTATTGAATTAATTAATTTTCCTGGGAGAAAAATTCATTGAAAGGGGGTACCTGAAGGAAATGCTAGGGGACATCCTGAGTGAAGTGTACATGGGGTGGGGTAGTAAATATAAGCCTTTACTGGGCCAACCCTTGACAACAAATGGAAAAGCTACAGAAGATACCAGGGATTTTTTAGGAGCTTGTATAATTCAACATAATAATTTTTCTGAACAATTTATCAATATAATGCAAAATAATTGGTCAATTTTGAAAACCAATAGTGATATCTACGAACTGGCTGGAAATAAACCAGTATTCATACACAAGGTAGGTATGAATTTCAAGAAAGTCTTGGAAGGAGGGATAGCACCATGGAGAAACAACAGGGGAACCAAACCTTGTAGTAGATGCAGGCAGTGTTCTCATATTAACCAGGTAGACTCTATTGTTTTGAACAATGGTCTGGGCAGCCGGGTTAGATTCTGTAGGGGTAACTGTCATACCAGGATGGTGGTTTATTTGGCCACCTGCACTCATTGTCCTTCATATTATGTGGGCAAAACGGAGAGGGCACTAAAGGACAGAATTTACGAGCACCAAAATGATATTAAAACTAAGAAGGAAGCTAGTGCCCTGTACAAACACACCTTGGTCTGCAACACTACCCCAGATTTTAAATTTGGCATTCTTGATTTGGTCCACAGGAACAACAGGGGAGGAGATGGGAAGAACCTTCTATTACAAAAAGAAATAAGATGGCAATTGAGACTCAGGTCCAATATTGGACCGGGTCTCAATGAATATATTAATATAAAGGCTATACTGGTAGGCAGAGCAGAAGCTGTCTGAGGCCAAATTTATTACATTAGTGGTCACATTTTACATTTTGGTATAATCCCACTTGAATAGTTACCACATTATATCAGGTTTGGGTATTAGTTTTGTTTACATCACTGTCCTCTACATATATATTCATATATTTTTCTAGGTAATTTTTACCTTTTCATATGTATTTCTCATCATCTTTACAAGAATACATTGTTTAGATAGGGCATTACTACTAATATATGTCTGTTGGACTTTTTTCCACATACATTGTTCTATTTATTCAATTTATACATGGTTTTCAAAACATGTTTGTAATATTTCATTTTGGTTAAAAGGTTACAACAAACACAAACACATATATATATATATATATATATCTTTTATTAGTCTTGTTTTATCCATGTAACAGCCTTTTTTCAAAAAAATGAGGGTTGATACAACCTTAAGTTTTTAATTGATTTAGTTAATTGAATTAATTGAATAATTTTTTTGATTTTAATATAAATACCTGATGCACCAGTGGTTTTATTCATCTGATGAAGTCTGCTTTGAGCAGATGAAAGCGCTCATTTGTAAAGTTTTTCATTGATATTAAAAGAATTTTATGCTTTCCAGCTGTACAGGAGATTTTTTCATACTTGTACACCCAGACATACACACAATCGTACACACACACATAAACTCTCACTCACACACAGCCCAAGTATACACCTAACAAAATTTAGAGGCTCATTCAATACATAAATATTATACAACGACTCCCCATTAACATTCCAAAACGTGCATGCTGATTGGTCAGCGTGCCCATTGTAAATCAGACTTATACTAATGGAAAAAGGTCCAGTCACCCGGAACGTTTTCCATTAGTATAAGTCTTTATTTTTTGTGTTGGACAGCAATGGAGACTGGAAGAGCTCCGTTGCTCTTATCTCACTATGTTAAATGAGTTTAACATAGTGAGATAGCTTAAAAAAAAGCAAAGGAGATCTTCCTTTCTCCGTTGCTTTTTTTAAAGCTGTCTTGCTATGTTAAACTCATTTATCATAGTGAGACAGCTTTAAAAAAAGCAACGGGGAAAGGAAGATCTCTGTTGCTTTTTTTAAAGCTATCTCGCTATGTTAAACTCTTTTAACATAGCAAGACACATTTTTAAAAGCAACGGATATTTTCCTTTCTACGTTGCTTCCACACACAGCTCTGATGTACTGTGTAACCATATGCATGTGCAGTACATCTGAACTGCCACAGAATACTGGACAGCTGCAGAAGGGCAGCATGGAGGCATTTTACAATACCATTATTTACGAAAAGTAAGTTTTTTTTTTCTTAAATAATGCCATTGTATAATAGCAATAACCCACTTCTGGGTGTGGGTAATGCTGGATTTACCCATGGTTGTCTTTGTTTGGCCACTCAGGCTTCACCCTCGTGACCAAACCACACCAACCGTGGGTAAATCCAGCATTACCCACACGCAGGTGTGGGTTATTGCTTAAATAAACTATGCATCCAAAAAAGTGAAACAATATTTATTGAGCTAGAGTATGTCATAGCCTTCTAAAATATAAAATTTGAGCACAAATGCTGTAGATGTAAACAGTGCATAACCCAGCATTAAGTGCTAGATTGTTAGATTACAACTTTTGATTCTTTTACCTCATCAAAAAAAAAAAAATTATCCACAGGCTAAGATATTTTCTGTTCATCTTTCTGTTTAATGTATATATGTGTGTATTACTGAATAGCATACTTACTTACCCATATTTGCCCATATTGTTTTCTTTATTTAAGGGAAATAATATTTCCATGTATGCAATGAAGATGTTCTGTTAGTCTGCATTTATTTTATCCTTCATGAAAAGTTTTAAAACTACTTGGGAAATAGTCAACGGGAAGAGAATTACAGACCATAGAAAGGAAAGTTGTCAGAATGTGTACATCAAACAGACAATGTAATCTATATGCCTGACTAGCAAAGAAGCATAATATGAAAAACACATTATATTGTGCTGGAGAAGAATCTTTCTCCAGGTCAAAGAATTTTATTACACAAGCCATCTCTGCTATGGAAACATAAACAAAAATAACAGTGTACCTTAAATTACCCGCTAACAGTTATTTCAAAACTTTGAACTATGATATAACTATCTTAGACATAGAGATAAATTAAAGTAGAATTAAGATGCAAAAAAATAGAGTAATAGGCCCACAGAGTAAACCACGCAAGCAGAAAATACACTTCTGAATGAAGGCAACTGTTTGGAAATAGCTAGCCTTTAATGCCTTGAACAGACAAAATAAAAAACAGTGGTTGAGAACTGCATCTCAAATACAAACAATTCTTCAGAACCTTAAAATCATGTAAAATGTCTGCTAAATAATCGAGAACCATTCACATGACCCAAAATTCATCCAATCAGTTTAAACACTGTGGTAATAAAATTAATAAATAGAAAGCTATAAAAAATGTTTGAACAAAGTAACTGAAAAAATAGAACCACTGTAGAATTGTTGTCGATAATTTATTTTAAAAACATATTATTATTATCATGAATTATTATTATGTTCTGGATGTTATTATGCTACTTTCCAAATTGGTCCCAGTTATAAAATAAGAAAAAGCCCTAAACATACTTTTCAACTGTCCCTGATTTTACCTCATAATTTTATGTCCCTCAAAAAATTTCGATTTTCTAGTAAATTACTGAGAATTAATAAGGCCAGAAATTAGGCTGTACACACAGGGATGCAGATGAAGATAGATGTTTTAACATAGTTTCTTTCTTGTCCTGGAAAAATTTTCGCTTAAAAACCTGATTCTTTTCACAAAATCAGTCCCTGTATTGACCTACATACATCTATATCATCTGTTTCTTTAAGGTTCCACATATTTTAAGACTTTAACTAGCTTTTACTAGCTCCAAACATGATTACTTCTGACCATGTGGTGAACTCTGTGGGAGATTTGCTTGTCAGACCTAAGTGAAAATCATCCTGTGGCTTTTCTGAAGTATTTCCAATTTTGGATTCCTGCAAGCGTTCTTTACTTCTCTCATAGTAATACTACAAGTGGTCAAAATAGACTCAAAACTTTTAAAAACAAGTGAAAATACGAAGCAAGAGGTGTCCACTGTCTACCATAAACCTGAACATCAGCACAATGATCTACTAGAACATGAGGATGGTCTAAATTTACGGTTTTATCAAATTGAACAAGAGTCAGATTGGCATAGAAAGTAGTACATAGGAATTAAAGGTAGACTATATTGACAACTGCTTTTGAAGAAATATGTAACGGGTTACTGTTGCTCCCAAAAGGAGGGTGAGAAGGGGAAATTCAGTGGCATTCATACAGAGAAAGCTTGCCAACATGCAGAAGTTCAGGCAACCACCTGAGATTGGGAGAGCACATCAAATAAATGCCAAAGCCAATACAAAGCTTCCAAGACATATTATTATTATTATTATTATTATTATTATTATTATTATTATTATTATTATTATTATTATTGTTGCTATTGTTATTATTATTATTATTATTATTATTATTATTATTATTATTATTATAATTATTATTATTATTGGGCAGCCATGGTGGTGCAGCGGTTATCATTGCCGCCTCACAGTAAGAGGTTTTCTGGTTTGATCCTCGGCTGGGGTGCCTTCTGTGTGGTGTCTGCATGTTCTCCCTGTGGTTGTGTGGGTTTCCTCTGGGTGCTCTGGTGTCCTCCCACATCCCAAAGACATGCTGTAGGTTGATTGGACACTCTAAATCGGCCCTAAGTGTGAGTGTGTGTGTGTGTGTGCCTTCTGTGGAAGGTTTGGTGCCAGGCTGGCAACTCAACGCCTTAAAACTCCACTGCCAATCATGAGCGGACAAGGTGATCTGCTGTGGCAACCCCTAATCGGGAAAAGCCGAAAGAAGAAGAAGATTATTATTATTATTATTATCATCATCATCCATTTTTTTTTACTTTACACTCAGAGAAGAGACATTGCATACTGCCAGGGATATGGAAACTAAAAATATGATAGGAGGTTGCCCAGTCCAGCTGTCTCCTAAATAAAGCTCAGCCTTGCTTAATAAGAGGAATAGTTTTATTTCATTCCTAAAGTGCTTTAAACAGCAGGATGTCATGGTTCAATTACACTACCCTACTGCATTGATGGTTTATAAAGGCAACATGAAACTGATATTCCCTTACCTTGCTGAAACAAAAGCAGAAATCTACCATAATAAGGGTGCTGTGGGCCCAAATTACACCCTTATAATGCAAACTCTGGTGTCTGACACTAAAAGGATTCTCACCCAGTCTCCAAATGCAGGGGAACAGTCACTGGGGCAAAAGAAAATAAAGAGCCACATAGATTCTCCAATCAGTAATAATCACCATGCAGTTCCCTGCCCAGAATGTCAGCAGCTAAGTTTCTGTATGATAACTAAACATAAATACTTACCATTAGCTGATCACTTGAACATTGAAAAGGAGCATTAATAGACTTTGTAGGGCAAGTCCCTACACCCAAGGAATTGTACTTGATCAACCTGGAGCAAGAACATGAAGCCGTTGAACAGGTTATGGCCACTGTTATAGTCAGCAAGTCATCCACCTGAGCTGTCAATTACCCAAAAAGTAATTGTTTTTCTCTCTCTGCATGTGGTTATATTAAAGGCCTTGTATCTTCCTGTAATCCAAGTAACTGCTGCAGTGGATACTATCATAATGTTTGTTAGTTAACTGTTCTTGTTATACTTGTGGAATTGGTCTGTCTGCTTTACTTTGAAAGGTTACTTATAATATATAATGACACCATGGACAGCGAGGCTTTGTATTCTGCTGATTTTGTTTTTAGTATAACACTTGAATTTTTTTAAGATATTTTCTCTGTTTCAAAATTAATGGAATATAAGATGTGTTATGCTCAAAACCCAGATGTGAAGGACTCCATCTCCCCTGGGCTGCTTCATGACTATAGGAATATCTCATAAGAATCTGTTTTAAACCAGCTTTGCTCCCTGGTATGAGATAGCTATGCTTTTAGTTAGATCAGATGTTGTAATTAAATGTTTGGGAAGTTATTATAAATGCAGTTGTTATTACCCTGTTACACCTTCTCTGGTTTGAATTTCAATTTAATTATAAATTTGAGGTCTGCTCTGATGTACCTCTTGCTATGTACCCACCTTTTTATTCCTGCAACATGTTTATATCTACTTTCTTGACCAGTTTCATCAGTAGGAATATATAAGAAAGACTATAAGTATCTGAACTCTTGCTATACTCAGCAATGTTTCACATAGATCCTCTCCCTTTCTATGATATATAAAGAGACATTTTTTATGCATTTAAGAAGTGCATGGAAGCACTATGCATAATTGTGTATGACCAGAGTCAATAATATATGGCTGAGTGCCTTATCTAAATTACTATCTGCATGGTTGCAGACTCTCCAAGCAACAATAGTAGCTTAGTGTTGCTGGGGTGAGTATGCTTCACACCTTGCAATGGTTTCATTGGGAGACTACAAAGGTAAATGTCTTAACTAAGCTTATTTACATGATCGTATGTCACTGCAAGGCAGTCTAGGTTTTGCACATTTACCCTCTATAAAATTTCTTAACCTGATATGTATGAAGATTAAATAGTAGAGTTAAACCAGCTAATATTTTGAATAAAATGAAACAGCTTGGAATCCATGAAGCCCTGCTGCAATAATCTAAATGGAGTGCACATATTTCCACACAGTGGTGATGCTTCTCGTGGGACCTCAATTTTTGACAGCAACAGACTGGGGTGGAAAAAATAGTCAAATAACTGACAATAAAGGAATATGGGTACTTATTAAATTAAAATACTTTCAAGGCCCTTTAATTGTTAGAAACGACTATGGGTCCTTTTACTCAACATTATCTTTCCTTGGAAGGGTGGGGACATATGATCCCTATGATAACTGCATGGGATTTTAATGTGGTATTTTACTTTCACTTACACAACTTCCCCATGGGGAGGTCCAGGTTAATTAAATGTAATAAAATAATTCAGGCTTAGGTAAAAGACACTATCTGGTGGATGCACGGGACTCTGTATGCCCAGATATCTCAGAATATACATGCCTTACACCATATTCTTGAGCTGATAGTTGGTTGGGTTATTTCCTGACTAGTAATAAACTACTTAATGCAGTCTCTAAAGTGGAAATCTGACCCAATATTTTCTTGGCCCACACTGTGATACTATTAGAAGTTGCAAATAATTTTTGTTCTGACATTTTATAAACTCAGACTGCATCCTTTACTATTAAAAAATGATATTGTCCTACAAAGCCTCAAATAAGGTGATAGTTCTGAATGGACTATTAAACCTGTCCACATAGTCTAAATGGGAAGACTTTAAATTCAGCATATTAAGCCATGAAAAAATATGGGGAAAAAAGGATGATCATATTTCCAAAAGAAACACTCTGTTTTTGAGTCCCAGTTGGACAAAGCAACAGAACAATATATCTGTACAGGTCGTATTGACCAGGGATTCTCCAGAGAAATGCAGACAATAAAAAAGGAAGACAATGCTTATAAATTATGCAATAGAACAGCAAACATGCAACATAATTAAACTGTTATATTGCCTCAGGCAGGTAATTTTACACAAACTGTTAGCCCAATGCCTGAGGGAGAGGAGACATCTCTGCTCTATTAAATACATTCTTAAGGGATGAGGAGAGGCAGTCACAACTTTTCATCCAATTACATCAACCATAGAAGGGCCACCTTTTTGACAATCTATATAAGCAGCTCAGCACAAGTATTGTATTATGGTCTTATAGTATGATTTTAAAGGGAAAAAATGGCCAGTGCTCAATGCAGACCAGTTAGGTGACCTAAATAAGCCCATCACAAGAAGAGAAGTTCTACAAGTTATATCATCTGTAAAACTTGGTAAAAACCCAGGATCTGATGGATTCAAAACAGACTTAAAACTCTGAATAAGGAATTATTTGACACCTTGCTTCAACATTGTTCCAAAAGTTTTACAGTAGGTGAGATACCCTATCACACTACAATGGCCACCATTACCATTGTTACCCTATCACACTACAATGGCCACCATTACCATTGTTACCTTATCACACTACAGGGGCCTCCATTACCATTGTTACCTTATCACACTACAGTGGCCTCCATTACCATTGTTACCTTATCACACTACAGGGGCCTCCATTACCATTGTTACCTTATCATACTACAGTGGCCTCCATTACCACTGTTACCTTATCACACTACAGGGGTCTCCATTACCATTGTTACCCTATCACACTACAGGGGCCTCCATTACCATTGTTACCTTATCACACTACAGCACTACAGAGGCCTCCATTACTAGTGTTACCTTATCACACTACAGGGGCCTCCATTACCATTGTTACCTTATCACACTACAGGGGCCTCCATTACCATTGTTACCTTATCACACTACAGGGGCCTCCATTACCATTGTTACCTTATCACACTACAGTGGCCTCCATTACCATTGTTACCTTATCACACTACAGGAGCTTACATTAGCATTTTTCCAATGAAATGCTGTCTGAAAATGATACTTTTGATCATCTGTCAGGGTGACAAATCAAACAGCAAAAACCGGAGACACAAGAGGCAAGTAATCTTGCATTGATGCAAACAAAAATAAAAGTAATAACCAGAAGTGCAGCTTTAAATGAGATATATTTTTCTGCAAAAGCACTAGTACGCCACATTTTACATAGTAGTAATTCCCTTGGTGCATACCACAAAGTATGCTAATCTCAGAGCTGCTTTAGGTGTTCTTTTATTCAGTTATAATATACTGCAATAACTTCCTTTTTTGAGTGGGAAGCACATCTGGGTTCAGAGGTGCTGGTTGAGTGGGGGTGCATATATTAGTTATGAATACCACAAAATGGTATTTCTGCTGAAGTGTTAGCCTTGTATACACAGTTTTATAGCATTTTCAGAGAAAAACAAAGGCAAGTAATTTTTATAACTTCCTTTCTGACAGACCATAATGTTGTCATTTTTAAGCCAAACAAAAAAAAAACTGGGTCTGGGTGTACTATGAAGAAGAGCAATGTATACAATTTTTGTTAGACTGAAAATAGAACCAGGAGTTATTAAACATCATTTTCTAACTATGAAGCAGGAACATAAATCAAATCCTCTCTCGCTCTCTCTCTCTGTATGTATATATATATATATATATATATATATATATATATATATATATATATATATATATATATATATATATATGTATCTATCTATCTATATATATATATATATATATATATATATATATATATATATATATATATGGGTTCACTTCAATTCACTGAACTTTCAATTCCGAAGCGAAGCCCCCCTGCAAAAGCGAAGCTTGTGTTTTTTTTTTTTTGTTTTAATGGTTTCCCTTCAGAAGTTCGAGTTTCCGAAACTCAAGCTTTTGGTTTCGGTTATTTGCAGTTTGAGATTTTGGAAATTCGATCTTCTGAAGTGAATCCATATATATATATATATATAAATACATTGACTTTAGACTGTAAATTACATGTTCATACATCTCAACTGTACAGATTTTCACAGAATGTCCAGATTTTTGCCTTATATTTTTGGTCTATTTTTCATAAAATTGTGTCTTTCTGGCAAATTAGTGGCAAATCATTAAAGATCGAAGTTAGAAAATAATGACAGACATTTGACTTTTAGATTTCATATCCTTCCGAAAATTCATGCTAATGCAAAACCTGTTATTCTATCAACTTTCCAAGTTTGTACAAGCAATATTTCAACATTGTCCCTATTTGTATTACTTTTTTCATGGCTTTGTCCAGATTTTTTACTCTAAGAGGTTGAGAAGTATGTACATGTTGCAGTTGGTTTATGACAGGAATGGCTGAGGCAGAGTGGTTAGTAGTTAGTTTTACTGCTTGGCAGTGCATAGCAGCCTATTCTGTCTTCCAGCTAGACTGTCTACAACCCAGAGTTTTTGTATGCCCTCAGTGTTTCAATGTGGGTTCCTGCTTAGTGCTCTGTTTTCCTCCCACATTCAATGGAATGCCAGTAAGTGAATTAGCTGTCTTCTAAATTACCTGTAGGTCTTTATGTTTAAAAATTTAACCAATGGTTACATGAGTCACTTATCTTTGGCATCTACTTATTTTAGGTCAAAGCTAATGCCAAGGGCTTATTACTAACCAAGCTTGCAGATGACTGTAAACTCAGTGCCATTATAAACTCTTCAGAAGAAATCAAGATTCTCCAGGAAGGCTCTTCTCAAACAAATAGCTGATGTCAAAAGCACAGACAAAAACTAAATGGCAAAACAGTATAATTGTATCCTTCCACAATCAGAATATTCCCTGCAACAATCTTTTCAGATCTACTACACATCCACAATTACAGTAGTGACCGAAAAAAATATCCCTGTCCAAGAGATCTCAATCTCTTCTGCACCTTTAATAAAAGTTACTGAAGAAACAGATATGTCTCACAAGGAATATCACTGGAATCATCTTCCTCTCTATGTAAATCAAAGAATGTGTCTTACTCAATTCAAGTGTAATCTGGATGAGTGGATAGGAACCAACAAGTTCTTCCCTGGATTGCACCGTTGTCCCTTATGGACAGGGGTAATGTAAATGGCTGCCTACTCCTGGGTTATTTGCACCATTAATACAAGGGGCTGAGGGTTAATCATAATAAAAGTACTAGGGCTAAAAACGTTTGGGAATGCATGGATAGGGTTCTGAAGATCCCCATAGATCATCAGCACAGTAAGTACCTATGAACCTGTGAATTTATGTGGGTGCATATATGCATGTGTCTTCTGATGGATTAGTTTCCAGTCCAGGAATTTATTATATGCCTTATGTTCATTATTTGCTAGGACAGGACATTTCCCCACTTACCCTACAATGGTTCAATAGCTCTCTCTCTCTCTCTCTCTCTCTCTCTCTATTACTCCAATAAGCAGCAATCTAACAAATGGCAATAATCTTACTCTGCCTCCCTTAATACTTCCACAAGGCTCCATACTTGGTGTTCTCCTCTTGACCTAAATCCAACAAAAAAATAAACTAGTTCTTTTTATCCATAAGAAAACCACTCCCCTAGAAAAAAAAATCTTCACTATGCAAGCCCAAGACAATACCACTATAGAAGTTGTCCTACACACTAACACACTAAACTACTGGGCATTATTATAGATGAAAACCTTAACTTTGACCTACACATAAACAATAACATCATAAAAACACACCAAAAGCTTGGTATGCTCTACAGTCACCAACACTTTCTTAGTCTCTCAACTAGACAAACCCTTGCAACCACCTTTTTATTACCCTCTCTCCTTTATGGCACCCCTCTCCTCACTAATATCCAAAATTCTGCAAAATCCAAATTTGGAATATGTTACAGCAGAATAGCCAAATATGCCACCATGGCCAAATTCTCATCCCACCAGTGTAACTCATTGAAACAATTAGGATGGCTGGAACTCCCCCACCATCTCTCATCCACCCAATTAACTACAGTGTACAAAATAATCTACAGACCCACAGACTCTCCTGTTTTCTTGACACCCAATATTAACCCAACAGGCAACTTTCTTCCTCTTCTTTTGGCTTTTTCCTGGTTAGGGGTTGCCACAGCGGATCACTGTCCGCTCATGACTGGCAGTGGAGTTTTACGGTGTTGAATTGCCAGCCCGGTGCCCAACCTTCCATAGAAAGCACACACATGCACACACTCACACCTAGGGCCAATTTAGAGTGTTCAATCCACCTACAGCATGTCTTTGGGATGAGGGAGAAAACCTGAGCATCTGGAGGAAACCCATGCGACCACAGGGAGGACATGCAGACTCCACACAGAAGGCACCCCAGCCAAGGATCGAACTGGAGAACCTCTTGCTGTGAGGTGGCAATGCTAACCGCTGCACCACCATGGCTGCCCCAACCCAACAGGCAATTAAGATCTGAAAATCAACTTTTTCTAAAAGTAGAAAAGCCCATCTTACCTGTTGGTCAACTCTTCTATTCCTTCACCATCATGGAACTATGGAACTCACTTTCATCTTTTATAAGAAACAAAGGCAGCACCACCAGCTTCAAACAAATACTGAAAAATCAAGTAAACTCTTCCTGTCTATGTACCTGCTCTATAACCTCACCTCTTCGTTCTCCTTATATGATAACTAAACTCCTATGCCTTTTTCCTGCTGCTGACTGATGATATTTTCTCCATAGTTATTATTTTTATCACTTGTTGATACTGGTACAATAATGTTGATTAATATATCTCAGTTTAAACCTCTCTTATTGAATTAATTAGGCAACCAGCAAAATTCCTGCTTTTATGTATATATTCTGTATATATTACTGTAATCACAATCTGTAACACTGTATCTACGTTTGTACCAATTAACGTTTAATATTTTCTGTATCTATGTTCTTGTCGGAGCTTTTCTCCCCAGGCCTCCACTGAAAATGGGCTCTTTTAGGCCCAGTGGACTTTCCTGATAAACAAATGCAATAAATAAATAAAAATAAAATGGATAATCTTCAGACATGGCTATTGCAGAATGAATGAATGCAACATTTAGCCTGCACTATATTACTATATCAAAATGACTAATGGTATCCTTTTACAGGCAGAAGTTTTGCCAGTATTTGTCATTTATTCTGAGAACTCAGATTTTTTTACATAAAACTGTAATAGCATTGCAAAGCATTCTAAACTAGTCTGAGAAAGATGTAGAGATAAATCTGTATCAGTTCACTTCCTGAAAATGTGTGCATGTGCTTTCATTCCCATATTTACACTTCTATCTCCAGTTCTAAATCCATGAACATAATAACATTTCATGTGTACAAACTGATGTTATATTCTAATACAAATATTAAAGTGTTTAACAGTTTAGAATTTATTTTTAGTCTGAAAATATTAGTAGATGGAGCAAATGCTTCAGAAGATGTACTTCCATTATTTGATCGAAGTAAACTACATTCCAAGGAGGTCTAAGCCAAAAGGATCAAAAACGGGTTGGAAAGATGCAGTTCTTAGAAGAGGATATAATTTCTATGATGATATAATGTTCAAACTGATAACTTAACGCCAAGGATTACAATCTTCTTCTGGCTTTTTCCCAGTTAGGGGTCGCCATAGAGGATCACCTGTCCACTCATGATTGGCAGTGGAGTTTTTACGATGTTGAGTTGCCAGCCCAGCGCCCAACCTTCCACAGAAGGTACACACGCGTACACCCTTACACCTAGGGCCAATTTAGAATGTCCAATCCACCTACAGCATGTCTTTGGGATGTGGGAGAAAACCGGAGCACCTGGAGGAAACCCACACGACCACAGTGAGGACATGCAGACTCTGTACAGAAGGCACTCCAGCTGAGGATCTAACCGGAGAACCTCTTGCTGTGAGGTGGCAATGCTTACCGCTGCACCACCGTGGCCACCCATCCCCAAGGATTACAATACCTTTCATTAATATAAGCTTTGCAGATAATGGCACTGCAATAGACAATTACCTTTTTTCATGTTTAAACACATTTAAGGCACTGATGACAATGGGTTGAAGGTCTCGCAAACTGTTTGTGTCTTTTGCTTAGTCTAATTAGCAACAAAAACAAAATCCTATGTAATTAGAAAACACAACAAGTCACATTTGGGCTCTGTACAAGACATACTAAATGTAGTGCTGCATGCAGAATAAACCTTCTATTAGTACCTAATGAATATCAGTATCCCCTCACTACTTTAGCTATTTATTAAAAGTTTTATGGTTACTTAATTGAATCATGATATTGCAGTTTAACTGCTTAAAATAAAGTGCTGATAATAATATTAAGTAAAATTTTAGCAAGGAAGTCAGAAAGTTCCTGTTGGGAGAAAGTGTCATTAACAACTATGCCTTGATGAGGCTGGCTTGTAAAACAGAATTGTAGGTGTAAATGCTGTTTATATCACACATGATAACATGAGGAGAATGCTTTAATGTCAGTGTTTCTTATTCTTCCATTTGTATATAAGTTAAGTTTGAAGGTCTCCAAAGTAACATAAATGAACTACATCATTCAGTATTATAAAGAATTTTCATTTTATTAAGACATATCTGCTCATGCTGCTATAGGCAAAGAGCTAATATGGAATACTAGCATTGATGATGGTCATACTAAGCTTTTACTTAATTTGGCTTAGTGGTCTTTAAAGCTGATGTTTTGAATAGGGGAAAAGAAAGAAAGAATGTTTTTTGATGTACCTTATACCTCCTTCCTCCTAAGTAATTATTAGCCGACCAATATCTTGGACATGGAATATAAAAATTTGAGGGAGGAGTAGAACTCACAGGGTTGCGCTACCCTGTAGTAGTGCTTGTTCTGCTGGCATTGTGTTTGCACGTGTGTGTGTGTGTGTGTGTGTGTGTGTGTGTGTGTGTGTGTGTGTGTGTGTGTGTGTGTGTGTGTGTGTGTGTGTGTGTATTTGTCTCTGTGTCTATGCATTTGATGTGCAGTATGTTCACTTCAGGGTCTTTTTCTACATTTGTTTTATTAAGATGTTTGTTAGTGACTGGTCTTCGATATGTAATAGTAGAAATTAGCTAATACTTACCCCAAGATATTTGAGAATAATAAATTTGATCATGTAATTAGTTTGCCCACTATGACTGAACCATCTCCTTTAACAGCATTCTTTTCTTGAGTTATGCAGCACCAAAACTGTCAGTGGATTGTAAGTGTTAGACAATGTTGTCTATGGCCAGACTGGTGAGCTGGGAAATGTCCTAATACAAATGAAAAATAAAAATATCTTCCTATACCCAAATGGGACAGTGCAGTGGTGTAGCAGTTAGCCTTAGCATTTGCTGTCACCTCACAGCAAGAGGTTCTCCGGTTTGATTTTTGGCTGGAGTGCCTTCTATGTGGAGTCTGCACGCCTTCCCTGGATTTGTGTGGGTTTCCTCCGGGTGCTCCAGTTTTCTCCCACATTCCAAAGACATGCAGTATGTGTATTAGACACTCTAAATTGGCCTAGGATGTGAGAGTGTGCATGCAAGTTTGTGGTGGACCCTCTGAGGAGGGTTGGACCTTGGACTAGCAACCCGATCCTATAAAACCTGTACCTGCTATGGAAATAATGAGTGCTGAAGGGTGCTCATTGCCCGATGTGCTCAAGAGCACGGGAGGAAATCCATGATACCCAAATTGGTTTTATTTATTTATTTATTTATTGACATTTAATTACCAGGAAAGTCTGACTGGGAAAAATCCCATTTTCAACTAAGGCCTGGGGAAAAAAGCTCTAAATTATTACAAAACATTTTAAGAATAATAATTCTACAGTCTTCAAAAATAAAACAAACACATTTGCAGTTTAAATAATTATAACAAATTAGACATAATGTAAAAACATTGGTTAAGAATTGATACAAGATATATGACAAACATTTTATATATATATATATATATATATATATATATATATATATATATATATATATATATATATATATAGAGAGAGAGAGAGAGAGAGAGAGAGAGTCATTTTAGGAAGTTTGTAGAGAAATTAAAGGTAAATTAGAGTAATACAAATATGATGTGCAGTGTGGAATGAGGGAAAAACAGGCTTATGGTATAGTTAGTGAGTTAGTCAGGGAAGAGAATTAGCTATCAGCAAGGAAGTAAGTGAAAAAGGAAGAGTAAGGAGGCATAAGGAAGGAAAAGGTACTTGTTCACACTTAGGGATATACTTTCCCCCGGATTTACTAATCTTCCATGCAGGACTAGCTTAGTCCTGCACGAAAGCGGCCATTTCAGAGCAGGACAGCAGCATGCCATGCATATTAATGAAGGTGCGCTGCCTGAGCTCCTAATCTTGCATGGATTGTGTAAGAGTGCAGGGGGCATGTCTGAAAGCAGAGCTTTTAGAATGTACACGCTCCCGCAATGAAGAACAGCAGAAAGGCCAAAGAAATGAGTGAGACAGCTCATAGGTGCCGCATATCCCCAGCAACATTCCCCCACATGTACAACAGCAATAGTAAATACAAAGCAAATAAACAATCCTTTTTCTTTATTATGAATCTGATTAAAGCTAACTGTAGGTGCGAGAGTGTGCCCATCGCTTAGCTATGGTTAATGCAGCTTAAATGGTTGAAGAGGGTAACAAGGAAGATATATGCAAATGAAGCAGTATAGCAATAGCGTAGTGGGCAGAGCATTCGCCTTACAAGCAGGCATTCCCTGTTCAAGTCCCACTGTAGTACATTCCATTTTCCATGTCTAATCACGTTATGATCAATATTGTAGTTGCATAACTTACTAAATAACATATATTTGTGAACTGGAGTACTGCATTAAATGCACATGTGAAGTGTCAGTGTCATAATGTTGCAAAGTCCACAGATAAGCACATGTGCCCCATACAGTATATGCACACAGGAATCATGGATACAAACAGAAGGTAAATGTGTAATGAATGACAACTCCATACAGCTTGCAAATCCCCCACCTTCCCAAGAACCATTAGATATTACTGTCTAAAACGGTGCTATTATAAGTGGGAGTAAGCACTAGTAAGCAAGTGTAAGCACCAATAAGCAGTAGTAAGCATATTTAAGCACTAGTAAGCGAGTTTAAGCCCATTTGCATGGGGGTAAGCAATGCGCACACAGGTTAAGCAATTTTGAAGCTAACTATCTGTAAGCATATTTAACTGGAGATTAGCATTACTTACCCTCACGCAAACTCACTTACAACTGCTCAAAAGTGCCTTAATCACTCTGTATCTAATGGGCGTTGTTCTGCCCAGCAACAAAATAAACAGCCTTGCAGGTCTTGAACCCAGGACTCTATAGTCACAGTAGTTAACCACCAAACCATCACAGCAGTACAGCAAACTGAGGTATCACTAAAATGCTCACTAAAGTAAAATCAAACTGAACCTGCAAAAGGAATCAGTATACAGTCATATGTTCTATAACCCACCATATAACATAAATATGTGAACTGGAGTACAGCACTAAACCCAGATGTGAGGTGTAATTGTAATAGAGTATTGAAGTCCCCAATAAAACACAAGGACCCCATACAGTTTATGTACACATGAATCATGGATACCAGGTATATATAGATATATATATATATATGTGTGTGTGTGTGTGTGTGTGTGTGTGTGTGTGTGTATATGTGTGTGTGTGTGTGTGTGTGTGTGTGTGTGTGTGTGTGTGTGTGTGTGTGTGTGTGTGTGTGTGTGTATGTGTGTGTGTGTGTGTGTGTGTGTGTGTGTGTGTGTGTGTGTGTGTGTGTGTGTGTGTGTGTGTGTAAGATGTAATGAATAATAAATCAATGCTAAAGATAAAATATAATGCAAAGTCTAATGTAAGCAATGCTAAGCATTGCACAGGCCAGCTTAGGAGGTGTAAGCAATGTGTAGGCAAGCTAACTCAATGTGCCCAGTGGTACCCCTTTAAACAATGCCAACCTTAGTTAAGCAGGTTTACCCATAGCCTAGCCTTTTCAAAACTGGCAAATTATTGAAAAGTGCGAGAAATTGCCCTACTTAAACCCTACAGGTGTGAATACATCTCATAACTGGTTGTAGCTTCCCCTTGCAGGCACAATGGCAGCTAGGGGAGAAGGTGTGTGCTTTCTGGAGCAGCGCTGGTGCATCCAGAAGTCCAAAGTTATGGCAGGACTCCTTGTCAAAGACCATGAGCAGAGACTGCTGCAGGGCCAGTACCAGGGTTCCCAGTATAAGGAGGAAGCCTGGGACCATCTCGCCCATGACCTCACCAGTCCCACTGCCACTGCCAGTGGCATACCCCGAACTGATCGGCAGGTCAGGCATCACTATGCCAACCTGAAGTGGAGTAAGGGAAACTTCTTGGAGCAGTGGATCCAAGAGGCTAGCACGGCAGGGGCTGTCCCAGCTGTGTGCAAGTATCACTCCACTATGTGTGTAATAATTCAATAAAAGATGCCCAATAGAGCAGAAGTAACACCATAAGCTCCGCCATAAAGCTGAATACAAACAGTCTTTATTCATTTCACTTTTTATTAAGCACATTCTTCCCCTGTATGACCCTTCGGGGACTTCATCAGAACAAAAAACATTCCCCCTATTTTCAGTCAAACTCTTTTATACATCAAAAAATCAATAATTCATTGAATCAATCGATTAATTAATATTAAAATTAATACATTAAATGCTTCTCTCCTTAAAAACACAGTATATTTGAAAACTGACCACAAAACAATATATGTATATTATACACAAAACCATGCTAAAACCTGTTGAAAAACATGAATAAAATATAATCATAAAGTTAAAGTCTTTTTCCCTAAGACAGATAACAGGGAAATATAATCATTTAAACCTGGTGCTTCTAAGGCATTTAACTTGATGATCCAATAAAGTTCTTTAAGATCTACCTAAAGTTCCCACCAACCACCTCTAAAATTGTGTGGAACAACTTCCAATATCCCAAACTTCAATGTTGTATCACCCTGACATTCTAATGTGTGCCTATAAAGGGCATTATTGGTGTTTTCCTTGGCAATGGCATGTAAATGCTCGTATATACGAGTCTTAAAATTCCTGACCGTTTTACCAACATAAAAATGTGCACATGTTTGGCAAATGGAAATGTAGATGACTGCCTTCATATTACAATTTCCTTTCTGTAAAGGGATGCCTCTGTTATTACCTTCAATGTAAACTACATCACTGTCCAAAATAAAGGGGCATTGATTACAATGACCACATCTAGTGGTTCCTTTAGTTGTCATAGTTCTAGATACTAGACCATGCTCCATTAAATTTTTAAATTTTTTTCCTAATTTATATACAAAACTTGGTAGTTGCCCTAAAATGTTAATACTTGTGATATTGACAAATTGTTTGCACTTTTCAGCCATTTTGGGTTTGATTTAATGGAATTTATATTGAAGACCAACAACAAACGGAATAAAATAATGTTAGATAAACTGCATAAAATGAATGTTGTGCTTACTAATGATTTATTGTTTGAGTTTAACACTGTTCATTATGAGAGGATATTTGATAAAGTGGATAATAATGTTAAGGTAAACCTTGAACGTAAAAGTAAAAAGTTAAGAGATGAAAATGATTATTCAAAAAAACAAGTCTACCCTTTACCTAGATGGTTTACAGGTTCATAAACTGATGACAGAGAGGCTGTTGTAACTGAAGGTGAGGACCCCTATTATATTCCACTTTACAATGACACACAAGTGGATACAGATGCTAGTGGTAATGACCAGTCCACTGACCATTATGAAACAAATTTTCCCACATTGACAAGGTCTAAACGAATAGAAAATAAGAATAGGCAAAGACCTTTTTTAGGAGAAACCTACACACAAAGAAACAACAACAGAGGGAACAATGGGGGGGGGGGGTTACAGAAACAACAAGTGATAGAAAGTCCTGGTGGAGGAAGCAATATTTTGCTAAGTCATGATGGTAAATGTACATCTTTGGATGGTTTCAAGATTTATAACTATACAGATTTAAGTTTGAATACAGTCTTTTTTTTCTTTATTCAGGATAGGTTTTACATTTGTACCGACTTTTAAGTTGGATAAAGTAGATGTAATCACTGAGTTAAAACTATACACTAGAAAATTAAACTTTAAGATTTTCTTCAAAGGACAAGAATTGCAAGACAAAGAAGACAATGTTAAACTAAAAAAGAAAAGTTGTTTCAATCTACCCCTTCACCCGTTAATTTCAGCCTTTGAAAAAGCATGTGAAGTGGAGCTAAAGAAAGAGTTCAAACAGCCTAATTTTAATAAAAATCCTAATTTAAGTAAGGAAGAACTCACACTTCTTAATCAATTTATAACTAATAAATTGCTTAGAATTATGAATCCTGATAAGGAGGGGGTGTAGTTTTGTGTAACACCACTGACTATGTGTACCAACTTACTATGATGTTTTCAGACACAGATAAATATCAAATAACATCTAGGAATTAAGTTAATTTGGCACATAGAAAGGTTCAATTATTTTTAGAAGACTCCTTGTTACAAAGAGTCATTTCAGAGGACTTATTTAATTTTTTGATAACAGAGCATCCAGTAGTTTCAACAGCCTTTTGCATACCTTAAGTGCACACATGCATCACACAACCTCCATTTAGGATTATAATTTCGGCAAGGAACAGTTCTACACACACTTTAGGTACGTTTGTAGACAGAATTTTAAAGGACACCGCAGACACTGTTGATTACCTACTTAAAGATTCATGGGACTTCCTGTCCAAAATGAATGAACAATGGTACAATGGCAATGTGACCTTTGCCATCATAAATATTGTTGATTTATTCACCTCAATCCCCCATAAGGAGGGGTTGGATCTTTTCCATGACGCCATTAGGGAACTTTCCCCATTTTCTGATACAATGGGCAATTTTCTTATGGCTGTCACCTTTCTAAATATACTGGAAAATATTAAGATAGAACCAAACACCCTAATACTGGGTGATTTTAACTATCCTGCCATTAACTGGGAAAACTACTCATGTCCCAACACCTTTGCAAAACGGTTCTTGGAATTGATAAATTCCAACACCCTGGATCAACTAATCCATAGTCCCACCAGGGGCTCCAATATCCTAGACCTGGTCATTACCAACATGGGAAATCAATGCTCCATACCTATGGTCACCCCCTCGTTAGTCAGGTCTGACCATAAGCTAATCACCCTTAACATCCACATTCCACCCCCACCCCCCAGTAAAGAAACCACCATAAAAAACTTCTCCAAAGCCAACTTCATGCTACTCAAGTCAGAAGTGACAAACTTCATGACACCCATGCAGACGGGAACTGAAAGTTCAACTGCTGAATCCTACACTAAGGCACTGTACGAGCACATCCACTCATGCATGAATCGTGCCATCCCAAATAGAACCAAAATGCTCTCATCCAAAAAAGGAAGCCAATCTGGTGGTCCCCTGCCATAAACAAACTTTACAACAAAAGGAAGAAACTTTTTGCAGAAAAGAGGAAAATCCCAGGATGCAAAAAACTCCCTTACTAGCCTCAGTAAGAAACTGAGATGCCTCATAAAATCCTCCAAAGCTAGTTACGAAAATAAAATTGCCAAAGATTCCAAAGACAACCACAAAGAATTCTATAACTATGTCAAGAATCTAAATGACAATGCTCAGATCTGCTCTGAGCTAAAACAGAATGGCATTAAATATACTGATCCGAAGGATATTGCCAATATCCTGGCAGATCGATTCAGTGCCAACTTCACCCCCCTCTCACCCCCTAAATGGCCCATCTCAATACCGGAAGATTGCCAAATTCCAGTAATCGCGGCCACACAGGTACAAAACGCACTCTCTAAATCCAAGAATACAACATCCATGGGACCAGATGACATCCTGGGCTGTGTACTACATGAACTATAATATGAACTGGCACCTCACCTAAGTGTCATGTTTAATCATAGCCTCACCTCAGGTTTCGTGCCCACTGAGTGGCGCAGAGCTACAGTTATCCCAATCCACAAGGGGGGATCCACCTTGGATCCCGGAAACTACTGTCCCATCAGTCTGACAAGCCTTATCTGCAAGGCCATGGAGCGTATTATCATAGAACTTATAAACAAAGACATTGGCAACCTTCAAACACTGGACCCCACCCAGTTTGGGTTTGTGAAGGGCCGATCTTGTCTCCTGAACCTGATTGACTTCTTTGAATCAGTCTCCAGAGCCATGGACAAGGGTAAGGTGGTCCACACAGCCTATCTAGACCTTGCCAAGGCCTTTGACACCATCCCCCACTCTGGAATCATAGATAAACTTACTAAGTTGGGCATTAATCCCTATGTCACCCAATGGGTTGCTAAATGGCTTACTGATAGAACCCACACTGTAAAAGTAGCCGACTCCAAATCCAGCTCCAGACAAGTGGCAAGTGGAGTACCTCAGGGTTCAGTCCTGGGGCCGCTCTTGTTTGGCATCTACTTCTCTGAAGTACAGGCCAACACTAAGGGACTCTGGCTAACAAAGTTTGCAAATGACCGCAAACTGGGAGCCATTATTGAATCCCCAAATGATGTGGATACTCTACAAAAGGGCCTTACAGAAACAGATGCTTGGTGCCAGAGCCATGGGCTCAAGCTCAATGCCAAGAAATGTATTGTTATCCCCTTTGGGAAAAAACATGTATCCATGAATTACCATATAGGTGGCAGTACACTAAACACAGAAAGTGTGATAAGAGACTTAAGGACACAGGTGGACAGTGGTCTCACCTTCGATAACCACATCGCCACAACAGTCAGGAAATCCTTCTATGTGGCACACCTCATCATGAAGGGCTTTTCATCCAGAAAAAAGGAGGTCATTGTCCCACTGTACTCATCCCTCATTAGACCCATTATAGAATACAATGCCCCATTTGGTATGTACCTCTCAAGACATCTGCAACAACTGGAAAGGCCTCAGAAATACCTCACTAAAAGAATCACAGGCCTAAAGCAGATGCCCTACACTGACCGCCTTAAAAAACTCCAGCTATACTCTGTCGCATATCGTCTACTCAGAGGCGATCTCTGCTTAACATACAAGTCCATGTCAAACCCAGAGCTGTTGGACATGCTACACTTAAAGAAATCCCAGTCCCTCAGAGCTACATGCTCCAGGGATCTAAACCTTGTCATCACAATAAACAAAACATGCTGGAGGGATAGGTTCCTGACCCAGAGACTCCCCAGACTCTGGAATAGATTGCCCATACATGTCAAGCAGAGTGCCTCTTTGGACCTCTTCAAGAGGAACCTTGATAATTGGATGGGAGAAAGAAAATTCACCCCAGGGATCACGTCAGTCACCCTGCTAGACAGGCGTCCAGGAAAGTAAATAATGTGGGGAAGAAATAGCCAGGGAATTGTTATGGCTAGGCTTGTATAGGCCCTAGGGCTGATAGCCTAGTACCAACCTATGAACCTATGAACCTATAATACATCTTACTAAATATTTTTTTTTACATTTAAAGGTGAATTCTACAGGCAAACACAGGGGGTAGCTATGGGGGCAACATGTGCCCCATATATGCCAGTTTGGTTCTTTATGCATGAGAAAGGAAATACATTTTCACAAGTTTATGTAAACCATCTTGGTTTACTTATCATTTTTTAGATGACGTGTTCATCCTTTGGAAGGACCCCAAAGTTAATTTAGAAGGGTTTTTTTTGTTTTACATTTATCAGATTTGTTCATTTTTTTAATTCACATTGCTAACTACCCCACCAATAAGATTGATTATTTAGATGTGACCATCCTTAAGGATACTAAAAATCAAAGATTTGTTTCCAAAATTTTCAGAAAGGAAACATTTTGTAATAGCTACCTTGATTTCCAAAACAGTCATCCTGCCCATACTAACAGAAATATTTTTAAGGGGCAGTTGGTAAGGGCTGGAAGAATGTGTTCTACACGTAAGATTTTTTTGGAAGAAGTAACAAACATTACAGAAATGTTTAGGGTCAGGGGTTACCCTCAAGGACTTCTTGACAAGGTAGCTAAAGAAATGATGGAAGGATGGGGAACAAAATATAAGCCATTACTTGATAGTGGTGAAACAATTCAAAAAACAAGAAATAAATACACAGGAAAGGAGAGTTACAACACAATTATGGTTATTCCTATTGGTTCTGGGGAGAGAACACTTAGGGATATTATCAAAAGGAATTAGAATATATATTCAAAGGCAACCAGGACATTTTTTCACATTTTAGGGCAAGTACCAAGTTTTGTATATAAAGCAGGAAATTTTTTTAAAAATTTAATGGAGTATGGTCTAGTACCTAGAACTATGACAGCTAAAGGAACCACTAGATGTGGTCATTGTAATCAGTGCTCCTTTATTTTGGACAATGATGTAGTTTACATTGAAGGTAATAACAGAGGCATCCCTTTACATAAAAGAAATTGTAATACGAAAGGAGTCATCTACATTTCCATTTGCCAAACGTGCACATTTTTATGTTGGCAAAATGTTCAGGAATTTCAAGACTCATATATATATATATATATATATATATATATATATATATATATATATATATATATATATATGAGCATTTACATGCCATTGCCAAAGAGAACACCAATAATGCCCTTTATAGGTACACATTACAATGTCAGGGTGATACAACATTTAAGTTTGGGATATTGGAAGTTGTTCAACACAATTTTAGAGGTGGTTAGTGGGAACTTCAGGTAGATCTTAGAGAATTTTATTGCATCATCAAGTTAAATGCCTTAGCAGCACCAAGTTTAAACTATTATGTTTCTCTGTTATCTGTCTTAAGGAAAAAGGCTTTAACTTTATGATTATATTTTATTCAAGTTTTTCAACAGGTTTTAGCATGCTTTTTTGTATAATACACATATATTGTTTTGCGGTCAATTTTCAAATGTACTGTGTTTTTAAGGAGAGAAGCATTTAATGCATTCATTTTAATACTAATTAATCAATTGGTTAATTGAATTATTGATTTTTTGATGTATAAAAGGGGTTGACTGAAAATAGGGGGAATGTTTTTTGTTCTGATGAAGTCCCCAAAGGGTCATGCAGGGAAAGAAAGTGCTTAACAAAAAGTGAAGTGATTAAAGACTGTTTGTATTCAGCTTTATGGTTTGTTCTCTGTGGAGCTTATGGTGTTCTGCTCTATTGGGCATCTTTTACTGATTTATTGGTTTTGTTTTGGTGCCCTTTTCTAATGGATTCGGGTGATTCTTGATGTGTGTAATAATTGCCAGCTCATGAATTTCATGGATAGGTATGGCTAAATATTCCTCTTATGTCCTCCACAGCTGTAAGTGAGCGGGCCATGAACCAGGATGCCAATGGAAGTCGACCTGGAGAGGTCGCGACATGAGGCAGGTCAGTAATACTCTTGCATGCACTGTTATAGGAAATAAATCTAAAAGTATTAGTAAATGAATTGCCTGTATAAAACTTGTATTGTTTAAGGCTAGTTCTGCATGCACCAGAGAATATGGTAGGAAAAGTCTCATATAATACCCTAACAAAGCTTTATACCTCATCTGTAACTACCTACCCCCCGGTAATAACATCAGCACAATTGAAGCTATATTAAACTGGGCATCCTCAACTTACCCCCAAGAAACAGTAATACTAGGTGATTTTAATACTGACTGGAAAAATGTCATTACAGATAACCCCACCTCTCACATTAACCTGCATGGCTTTAATCAAACTATCACCTCCACGACCAGAATTAACAAACCGAACAAAAAAGAGACTACCTTAGACTGGATACTTATAAATAGACAGGAGCAAGCTTATAAGGTAGGCACTCTCCCAGATGATTTAAGTGATCATATGTTGACCTACATCATAAGACAAAAACATGACCTGCCTAAACCCCCCACTTTTAGGATTGCACGGTCCAATAAACACTTTAGCCCAGAATCATTCCAAAATGAACTTAGTGCCTGTAACTGGTACCCTTTAAAAACTCTACCACTTGAAGAGGCTATAAAATATCTAACTCTACATTTTTATCCATCCTTGATAAACATGCACCTAAACGGTCGATCCAAATGAAATCCAAACCAGCCCCCTGGCTTTCTAAAGAAACCAGGCAAAAAATTCTACTAAGGAACAAATCTTGGGCTAAATGGAGGGCTAACAAAACTATCTCTGATCAACAAAACTTTAGGCAACTAATAAATAATGCAAAAAAGGCAATACTTATAGATAAAAAGAACTATTACTGTAAACTACAACAAACCCATCAAAACAATCCCCAAAAATGTTGGTCTAGTATAAACAAACTCCTGTCCCCTGGACACTCTCATACACCTACCCCTCTTGAGGCAGATCCTAATACCCCCCTACAAACAGCCAATACATTTAATACTTTCTTCACAGAGACCATACAAACACTAGCCAGTCAGCTAATCCCAGACAACTCAAGCCTTCACACCACAACATTACCTCCACTACCAACATTTAAACTGCAACCTATCTCTACTACTCTCATCTGTAAACTCATCCAGAAACTTAAGCCCTGCACACCTTCTGCTGACCAAATACCATCGGAATACTTGCAAAAAGCAGCTAAGGTAATTGCATACTCTGTATCCATCCTCATTAATAAAACCTTTACAGAAGGAACCATTCCAGACATTTGGAAAATCTCCCATATTATTCCCCTACATAAAGGTGGCAATTCAATGATTACTCTAACTACAGGCCAATAGCACTATTATCTCCTTTAGCCAAAATAATGGAAAAATGCATGCACCAACAACTACTAAATCATTTATCTCAACACAACATTCTAGTTAACTGTCAACATGGCCTTAGGCCATCACACAGTACCACAACTGCCCTACTATCTTTTATAGATGCCATTAATAGAAACCGCAATAACAATAACCTCTCATCTGCTCTCTTTATCGACCTCTCAAAAGCTTTTGACATGGTCAACCATGCCCTTCTCATCAACATTCTAAAGTCCCTCTCCTTTGACTGTCAGACTATTAAATGGTTTAAGTCTTATCTAAGGAATAGGCAACAAGCAGTTCTCTGGCAAAATAACATATCATCCCTTCAGCCAGTTACCCTCGGAGTCCCTCAAGGCTCTATTCTAGGACCACTTCTCTTTTCACTATTTATCAATGAACTCCACACAGCAATCCCCCAAGCCACCTGCATACAATACGCAGATGATTCTACGCTAGTATGCACAGCAAACTCCCCTTCAGAACTACATTCTCTAACCCAGAAAGTATTTAACATAGTAGAAACATGGTTTACAAATAGATGCCTCCTTCTCAATGCTAAAAAAACTAAGCTCCTTCTCTTTACACCCACAAACAAATCCTCACACATAAATTTCTCTGTTTTTTTCAAATAATGGTACTATTATACTCCCTGACACAACCACTAAACTGCTAGGAATAACTATTGACAATAACCTGACTTTTGGCAGCCACATAAATAATACTATTAAAACTGTCAACAGAAAAATAGGCTCCTTATATAAGATCAAACCTTTCCTAACTCCTATAGCCAGAACCACAATTGCTCACTCACACTTAATCTCTACACTTCTGTACACCTCACCCATATATACTAACCTAAAGAAAAATAATCTTACCAAGCTAGCAAATTCCTATAATTCCATTGCCAGATTTGCCACTGGCAACACCTTTAGAACTCACCACTGTCTGAATTTAAGGTAACTAGGCTGGCTTGAACTTCAAAACCAACTGATACTACCCCAACTCACCATTGCCCACAAGATTTTCTACCAACCCAACAGTACTCCTATTCTTTCCAATCTCACCCTGCCTTACAAAAATCTGAATTCCCTGCGCTCCTCTAAGAAACTGCTTGCTTGCATAGGCAAGTCTAATAACCTGGCTGGAGACTCTCTTTTTTCTAACACAGTGGGAAAACACTAGAACCTACTGCCCAATGAACTAACATTACTTTTTTTCCTTGCCTCTCTTTAAACATAACCTCAAAAAACACCTCCAAACACACTGGTTATGCCCCTGTAGCAAGCCTGACTAACCATTTCCCTTTACTAAGTATAGCTCCCTAAATTTCGAATTCCTACTACTCTCGCTTAAATTACTAACACTCCTAATGCATTTGTTACATACTAATTCCTTGTAAGATAGACTAACTGATACTCCCAAATTTATATGCCAACAAACTCTCTCTAGTAGAATTATTACACTTAATTAACTAACTTCTTTCTCTATCTTATTAATACTGGTTGTACAGTATACTTTCTATTTCTAAGCACGAGTCCTTGTTGTATTTTTATTAAAATCTTTTCTGTTAATGTCTACTTTTAATTCTTTAAATTTTAATTTTTAATTTTTAATGTTGTAATTCTATAATTGCCGGAGCTTTTCTCCCCGGGCCTCTACTGAAAATGGAAATATATCCAGTTAGACTAGCCCGGTTAACAAATGTAAAATAAAATAAATAAAAATAAAATAAAATATAGTTTGTATGTAAATAAAAGTGTAATAGCCTGACAATAAAGGTCTAACTGCTGGATTGCATGTGTATACTCTGGTATCATATGGTAATGTAGATTAGCAATCATGTAATAGTACTGTTGAATTAAGCACTGTTACCCACACTGTGCATCATAAATAGAATGTGTAGGAATGCCTGTATATGACTGGTGTAATCCCCAGAGACCATTTAGTACAACTGAGAGATACATAGACAGAAAACAGGGCAAAGGAAGACAACAAAACCCAAATAGCACATGCAACTGAAATGTGAACTGTTATATTTTTAGCACACAGAGCCATGGTTCTAATCCTGGCAGCGTTAGTAGACTGCATACAGAATCATACCCCACAACTGTACAGATATGTCCAGAATGTCCAGTAAAGTGGCCCATATCTGTTGCCTCTCAACCTGTCCCCCTGGGAAATCAATGGGATGATCCCAGATGTATAGGCAGCAAACAGGAAATACAACTGATTGACACACATCTATGAGAACAAAGCTGGCACACTAGCAACTCACCAAAACCTTATGAGAGTAAGAAGCTACATATGTCCCATTTACACCCCCGTGTTGTCAAGCTGTGGCCAAAGTGTGTACAGTAACAGAGTGAGATGTATGTGCATAATAGTAATGTGGAATCTGGTACTGTGTGTGGCAACATTCAGGTAGTGCTAACAAACATTTGTCCCACAGGTCTGTCAGATACCAACACTGTGCCCAGAAATACAAGAATGATACCCTGTACTGGTACTGTTTACTTTGGTATTGTATGGCATTGTGACTGATTCAGTTGTTCTGAATAATAAGGTATTACTCATCACTGTCACCCACACTGTCCTACAAAATATAACTGTGTAGGAAATCCGGTATAAGAGTGTTGTAATGCAAGGTCAGATTGCAAAACCACAGGAGAATTATAAGACAGAAGCATATAGGAGATATACAGCAATATCTATATAGCACATGCAACTCTGATGGAGAGTGTTTAAGTTGTAGCAGACACAGCCATGGTCAGAATCCTGGGAGTGGAAGTAGGCTGCATACAGAATCATACCCCACAACTGTACAGATAAGACCAGAATGTCCAGTATATGGGCCCATATCTGCTGCCTGTCACCCTGTCCCCCTGGGAAGTCTGTGGGATGATCCTAGATGTTTAGGAAGCAAAGAGGGAATACAACTGATTGTCACACATCTATGAAAACAAGCCTGTCACTCTAGCAACTCCCGAAACTCATATGAGAGTAATAAGCCAAGTATGTCCTATCTACACCCCCATGTTGTCAAGCTGTGACCAGAGTGTGTACAGTAACAGAGTGAGATGTATGTGCATAATACTAATGTGTAATCTGGTACTTTGTGTGGCAACATTCAGGTAGTGCTAACAAACATTGCTCCCACAGGTACTTCAGATCCGAACACTGTGCCAAGAAATGAAAAGCTTGATACCCTGCATTGGTACCGTTTACTCTGGTATTGTATGGAATTGTGAGCGTTGCAGTTGCTCTGAATAATAAAGTATCACTGATCAGTGTCACCCACACTGTGCTATGTAATATAACTGTGTAGGAAAGCTTGTATATGTGTGTGGTAAGTCACTAAATGCTGAAGAGGGCAATAGTCTAGATATGTCCCGGTTCACCTGCATGTGGTCAAGACATGGTGAGAGCCTGTGCAGAAAGAGATGGACAACTATGTGCACAACATTATCCTGGAATCTAGGAGTATGTGTAGAAACAGTTAGTGTTAACAAACATTTCCTCCACAGTTATACTGCAGGTAAAACCAGTTCATGTATAAAGATAATGACAGCCATATCACTGTCCAAACTAAGGCTATAGGGTAGTGTAGTAATACTTGTAAGGTACAGATAACAGCACTGACTAGGAAAGTAATGTGGACTACAGGAATATGCTAGTTGTTAGTTGACATCCCCCCACCACCACCATATCTCCAACAATAAACTACATTCCCACCTCAACCAGTATGTAATTACTTCACTGTTCTGATGGGACATATGTCCTACTGGTTGATTATTTAAATCTGTTTCCATGCATGTGCTATATTGAAATATTCCAACATTGGTGGCATGGTGCCATCAATGTACCTGCATGCTGTTGTTATTACCACTGTAGTCCCATATATGTACATGTGTTCCGTTTGCTATGCAGCTGTTCTCTATCTGGTGTCTGGGATAATGGGAATATCTATGCATGCTGTTATACCTAACCCTGGAATGTGCTGACTATTACTAACCCACATATGTTGATAACATTTAAATACTATAGCATGTTTGGGAAGGCCAGTCCCAGTAGACCCACCAATTCCACCTCAGCTGGACATGGCACCGGGCACCAGCATGTTTGGTACCCACCCCAGCACCTCCTCGTCTGTTGGCCCTGCACCACCATTGGGTGGAACCACCTCAGGGGATGGGGCTCATCTCCCTCTTGGAGTGGGTGTGGCGAGGAACCTGCCAGCAGTCACCATGTCCAGGTCATGGTGCGTAGTGAGCTCCGCAGGGAGGTTGGAGATCTGCTACACCAGCTCGAGAGCTGTGTGTCATGACTAGAGGGTCAGCCTGGCTCTGCGATTCAGCCCCCAGCACAGCCACCTTTGGGGCTGTGAAGTACAGTGGTGACTGCCCATGGGTGGGGACCTCAGTCCCACTGTTTCCACTAGGGGGCTCATGGGCTTACGATTTCCCAACACCCCTCCCCATGAAGGTGTATACCCCCCACGTGTCATATACCACCCCTGTATGTGTCTTGTTTGTCTTGTTTGTTAAGCTACCCAACCTACCTCCCCAAATAGATCTAATATCCTCCCCAACATCCCACTCCAACCTGAAAAAAGGGCAATCTGTTCCATAAAAAAAAAAAAAAATCACGCCCCATACATAGCTGTCCATTTCACACACATGTCCACTGGACACATGTAATCTGGTCTAATTGGCATCACAACATATTATTATTGTCCTCACCCCTCTCTCAGGGGTTTGAGTGTCCAAATCTATCTCCAAATTCAGTGTATATGCACAGCTGTTGCTGTAGAAGAAATGGGCACCTATGGACCTTCCCTACAACCTTCCTACACGTCCCTAGCTATTTTTCCGACTGTCATTCCCTCTTTGTGCCCCTTTTTAACCACTTACCTATCAACCTTTTTTTCTTTTCTTTTAAAGAACTTAGCGCGGGGGTAAGTGGGAGTAAGCACTTTTAAGCAGCAGTAAGTGTGTTTAAGCCTGTTTGCATGGGGGTAAGCAATGCCTACACAGATTAAGCAATTTAGAAGCTAAATGAGTATAAGAAACTGTAACCGGAAGTTAGCAGTGCTTACCTCTGTGCAAACCCATGCAAACCCACGCAAACCCACTTACAACTTTTTAAAAGTGCCTTAATCACTCTGTATCCAATGGCCCTTGTTCTGCCCAGCATCAAAATAAACAGCCACGGCAAGGCACTAACTCAGAACCCTGCACACCACAGGCAATGTAATTCATCACTAAGCGATGTCAGCTATACATAACCGTGATGTTTTCACAATCATATCATCCAGCCCAGTCATTCAACAGTACAGTGAATGTATTCCAACATGTAGATGTATGTGTGTGTGTGTGTGTGTGTGTGTGTGTGTGTGTGTGTGTGTATGTGTGTGTATATATTAATATCTAAATAGATATAACATATCTATAGATGTAGATATATGTATATATATATATATATATATATATATATATATATATATATAAATATACACACACACATACATATGCGTGCAACTATAAATATATGTCTACATCTATACACACATATATATATATATATATATATATATATATATATATATATATGTAAACAGATATATATATATATATATATATTTATATATATATATATATATATATATATATATATATATATATATAATATATATATATATGTATATATATATATATCTATCTATATATATATATATATATATATATATATATATATATATATATATATATATATATATATATATATATAGATAGATATATATATATCTATATAGGTATATACGGAACGACATATGTAGATAAAAATGGGACCATAAAAGCATATATGTCTACATGCACCGGTAATGGGGTTGAGAGGCCAAAAACAACATACGTCTTGTACAAATAGGTATCCCCCCACAGCAAAACATTTCTGCCCTGCAATACACTACCAACTGTTGCAGATCTCATAACCAGGACCTGACACGACATGGGCACAAGATGTTAACAGTACTCCATCACACCTGTATGATGTCAGCCTGGTATTAGTAACATATCATGCAATACAGTCTGGCTCACATAGGGAATATACAATGTGGAAGCAATCAACATCTCTAAGATACATATACACAGACACATATATGCAGATACAGATATACATATATATATATATATATATATATATATATATATATATATATATATATATATATATATAGATAGATAGATAGATATGTTACTACACATGCACATGAAGAGGTATGTATAGGCAGATACATATGTAGAAGGTGCACACAATTTGGAACAGCCACTATGCCTACAGTTTCCACCTTACCAACTGGTCATACAAATGACAATCGTTGACTGCAACATATGCCCACAGAGAGGTCGAAGGATATAACACCACACACAGGTTTGCATACATGGGAAAGCTTTATTTGTGTACTATTACAGTTGTATATGCCATGTCATATAGCTGTTTAGACACTGACATTCATATAAACAGAGTAATGCAACTGTGAAACAGTTATACTAATACAGTAGTCTGGAATGGTTTAAATATGTTGCTGTCCAGGCCAAGGCCTTCGAGTAGTACAATAGTAAAGACAGACTGGGCCACAGCATACCAAACAATCAACAGTAAGTAATGCAGATGTATAGTTCAGCAGCCTCTATCTACACTCTGTACACATTCCCTGGGAGGTAAAAACTCAGTTGACACAATGGGATGTAACTGTTACATAACAAGGCATAACTGACACCATCACAATCACACTGACAAACAGAACAGTCTGTATGGCAGGAGGCAGTAGGCCTGCATTTACCCAAGGTAGATGGTATGGTAATGTACATCCACATACCTTAAGGCAGCTTACCCCTGATACCCCCACATGTTGTAACAGCCTAGGTTAGTTATGGTGAACCCATAATGTGTGTTTGTGTGGCTGGCCATGTATGCACATGTGTGATTGCAGGGTGTCCATAGAGCAGTACCTCCCTCTGGGATCATGCAGTACATGTACATGGACTGCCACATTACACACCAGGAATACTTGTCATGTGTGTAATCACAGGACAGCTGATAGTATAATATGGTCTGTAGCATGGAACAGGCAACGAGCGGGAAGGTAGACACCAGATACACCCTTAATATCGCATTCAGCAGAGAGGTCAACTACAATCCTTGTATGCAGCACTACAGATGCATTGGGGAAGTACAAGTCAACACAAGGGAGTGTAGCCAAATATTATAGTTGTCACATGATAGGCTGAATGAGCAGCATATCTAGCATGTACTGAACATTACATACACATGACACACCAGTGCATGATATTATGGATAGAACATAGTAGCCCACACATATAGGGGCCATGCTCATGATGTCCAGACATACAGAGGGTGCATACCGAACGACAGCAGCGAGGCCATGTAAAACCACTACACACAAGTCAGGCAGGTAATATAGTAACAGGTCTTTTGTTGTATCCACTTGTGTAGACATTTAGAGGACTGATATGTTAATGAGTGGTATCAATGTGTGTATGTTAACAAGTGTGATGCAGGATGGGGTACCACATGGACATATACATGGGACTGTCTGTAAAGCCATGGGCAGGTAGGTATTATGGAGGTGTGTGTGTGTGTGGGTGTGGGTGTGTGTGTGTGTGTGTGTGTGTGTGTGTGTGTGTGTGTGTGTGTGTGTGTGTACTGTTAGGCAATGCTGTACAGGATTTAAAGTGCATTTATTGTTTCCCATACACATGGCAAGGTGGGTCAGGGTCCCTCCTGCGTGTAATCTGATGTTGGAGTCCATACAGACACCGAAGATGATGATAGTACTGTTGAGGCACAGGTGGGGCTATCAGGGGCTGACACTGTGCCAACATTTGGCACCCCCCTTTTAGCCACCCCAACCCTGCATACAGTTTCAGTGCCTATACATACCCCATCACCAGTGGCCATAGCAGAGGGACAGCTGGCATTTTGTGGCAGTGCACAGGAAAGTGTGGTAACCATGCCTACTGTGTCCAGTCACAGCAGGCATAGCTGGATGTCAGGCAAGGCACCACGTAGGCAATGTCCCAGAGTGCTCATGGTAGGGCCACTAAACATCATGCCCCTGGCAGAGGTGGCATAGCTGGTACTAGCAGGCACACGTTTCAGGCTGTCATGGAGGCGCAGGCACATATAGAACATTACAACAGACAGGGTCTGAGGCTGCCGAGGGCTGCTCTCACATCTGCAAGTGACAATACTCGTGAACTGGCTGGTGCCATCCGTGCGTTAACTGAGTTCATGGATAGATGTCTGGTGAGATGATGGCCCTCATCGACCTTGGTCTGTCTGAGCTTGAATATGTGGGGGGAGTGCGGCGATGGCAGGGTGGATGTAAGCCAGCAACGCCAATAGCTGGCAGTCAAAGTGGATGTGCTAGGACACCAAGGGGCTCCTGTAGTGGCAGTACCAGCCCTGGCCATACAGGGGGTGCTGTCCACACTACACCACAGCAGGCCACATGCATGTGGTCCTGGTCAGTCCCAGGAGGGGCCTGGTGCCAGCGGACATTTGTCATCAGCAGGTGAGAATTGCACATCGAGGCCTGTAGCTGGACGTGCCCATGGAACCCCTGGCAGGCACAGTCCACGTGTCCATGGCCAGAGGTAGTGGACTGCACATCCTGCCAGGTATGGTCTGCAGCCGTCCATAAACACCTGTGTAGGGTAGCCACATGGCAGAACTGTGTACATGCATGCCAACAAACTATACAAACACACCTAGGGCAACCTCATACCGACACACACCACAGCACCATGCCCAGCTTACCGCAGTACACCCCTCACCCACACACATGGTGTCAAATGTATGGTCTACCCTTGGCCTCTGGAAACCCAACATCACACCCTGTGCATATAGTGATACCTGTGCCACATCCCTGTCATCCATACCATCAATGCAAGAACAGGCTAATATGGTTCTGATGCACATGGTGACTGTGCTACAGTGCACCACAGTACTGCAGTGTAACATGTTGTAAGGAGTTAAGTGTAATGCATATATGGCAGGTAATGTAGCCAACCAGCAATGATGCATTATAGCTGTTAGGAACACTGGTTGATTGTGGTCTCTATAATGTTATCCATTTTTGTTGTAGGTGTATGTGTCAGCACAAAGATGCCCTGTGTATATGATTATACCTGTGCCACATCTCTGTCATCCATGCCATCAATGCAGGGCCAGGCTAATAAGGTTCTGATGCAGACGGTGACTATACTATAGTGTACCACATTACTGCAGTGTAACATGTAAGGAGTACAGTGTAATGCATATATGGCAGGTAGTGTAGCCATCCAGCAATGATGCATTATAACTGTTAGTAACACTGGTTGGTTGTGGTCTCTATAATGTTATCCATTTGTGTTGTAGGTGACATGTGTCAGCACAAGGATGGTCTGCAGCCATATTCCACAACAGGGTATGGCACTGTGGTGACACCATGGCTGTGACATATCTGGGGTACAGTTGTACACATGTCACAGGTTACTGAAATGGTTATTGCCTGTGCCACATGGACAGGTACCCGCTGAGACATGTATACCCTGCAACCTCATGTAGACCCATCCACAAACATGCACACTGTTACTTGGCAACACTGGGGCTAGACCCCTACCTAGCTATGTAGTGATACTGAAGTGTGTGGCTTACATTGCACACACCACACAGTGTTTAGGGTGAGGCGTGTCCCAGGTTATATGTTACATGCAGAACATCCCCAGAAATGTACAGTATGCTAATGGGGATATAATGGGTGTATATGGACAATATGTAGTATGACATTAACAGACACATAACAGGCAGACACACATCAGAGATACCAGGACCTTTCGCTGCTAACTAACTTGACCATGTGTCCAATGTGTTACAGGTAGGCAGCACACAGCACACGCATAACTGGCTTGGATTGTGGTATCAGTTACCTGTATGGTTGAATGTGACAGTGGTTACCATAACATAGTACATGGGACATATATCGGATGTACCTTGGCATAATGACAGTGTACACAGCACCTACATCCCCCAGTGGATATTGTACTCCCTGAAACCCATGATGACACTCTGCCATACCCACCATCACACATTTTGCTGCAACAGCAATACAACCCATAGTATACCTCAACAGTGATACTACAGGGATATGCATCTAATGCACATGCCACCCACATAGTAGGGTGTTGCATTGGCATGCCTTACCTATGGGCAGCAACAGTGGTACTACAGGGATATGCATCTAATGCACATGCCACCCACATAGTAGGGTGTTGCATTGGTATGCCTTACCTATGGGCAGCAACAACACTATCTGTACTATTGTGTGGCAATGGGCATTGTAATAGGAGTATGTGGCCTCAGAATGCTGTACCCTACAGATATGGGCATACACAACTACACACACATGCCAGAACACAATGGGTATCCCATGCCTATCAACCCATTTGTAAAACACTGTTGTGCTGGTACTGCAAGGCTCATGCAGCCAGTATGGGGAGGAGCTTAACAGGGTACATGTAATGTCCCATACAGCAGCAGCCACAACTGACTATGGCAATGGGTGTTGCATTGGTTGTGAAGGAATTCCCCAGTACAGGGGTGCTAACACACAGACACTGCTATACTCAGTCATGCACATGTACACATGTGTCAGTACAGAGGTGCATCACTGCAGGTGGTCATAGCTGTGTGCCTAGCTATTGTCCAAGGGGAGATGGGTTGTGTAGGGGCTGTGTGTACAGTGGTATCCTGCCACCTGCCAGGTGGCAGCAGACAATCTATCGTCAGACACTACTGTGATGACCCTCAGGGTGAGAATGACATGCATCAGCCACTTGCACATGGCCACTGAGTTGATCAAATTGACATGTATGCAACATGCATTACAACACATGGTCAGTGTCTGTGATGGAGATCTGCACCCAAGCATGTTCTGCTGACTGTGGTAGTGTAGTGAAGGAACCCGTGCATATGGTGCATACAGGGTGACAACTCCTATTTGTGCCAGTTCTTACACAGCTGGGCAAACATGTCAGTGTCAATCAAGCTTAGGTTGCCTGTACATATCCCAGCTGCATACCTGCCATCTGCACATCTGTACAGGGACTGACAGTCATCAGCATGGCAAGTAGCTATGCAGTAGGATGAGTGTGTTGACAGATAGACGTTTGACAACAATATATATGCCATAACTACATGTCAGAAGCCCTCACTAACATGTGCTGTACAGACTGTAGTCTACAGTTACATTCCACATGGTGGATCATTACCCAGTAAGGGGTTTATACTGTGCCGCAGCTCACACACCAGGGATAAACCAGGGAGGCCTCAGTGTCCAGCTATGCCTGCAGGTGTGGCTGATGTCAGTACTACATTTAGCACTCTGCTCTTGCCTGGGTAAGCACTGTCAATGATAGTACTGCCATGATACACTACATGCCAGTATGACAGCACATACCCTGGGATACTACTACTGTATGTAACACATTCACACAGATAACAGTGCTGTACAGGCCTCATATACATCTGTATCCCACACATGACACTCACACCCCTTGCTACTGTAATGACAGCACATAGGTACATATATTGTACATGGCATTGCATACACTTATTACAGATGTCATTACCCTGCTATGTTATCAGACTAGGTGGTGTGACCTGGTTACCAGGGCTAAGCCATGCTTAGCAAGTATCAACATTGCTGCAATATAACAGCTGAGCTGATTTGCGCACTGGTAAGTAAAGCCTACACTGTGAAAGTGCCCGTACGTTTACCCATAGCTTAGCACCGCTTAGCTTCATGCAAACGCACACAATCACGCTTAATGCTGCTGAAAACTGCCTTAACCACTCTGTATCTGACAACCCTTGTTCTGCCCAGCAACAAAATGAACAGCCCTTGCAGGACTTGAACCCAGGACCCTGTACATTAAAGTCACAACACTTAACCACTACGCCATGAGCACTGTGAAGACAGCTGTTGTTTTACCAGTATAGCTGTCAATACACATATTGAGTAGTATTGAACAATTGCCTTTACTTCCTAAATTGTGTAGTCCTTGTTATTAATATGACTGTTGCATCACATATGTTGTTTTATCATAATGTACACATAGCAGATACATACGGTGAGATACATCTGGAAGGGTATAGACAACCGTGAGGTTTACACATGACAGGAATATGGTTATATACATATAATAGGTCCATATATGTCTACATGTACATACACATGTATATTCATACATATATCTGTATACACATCTGTATAGTGCAACATATATATGGCCATGTGTACATCTCTTTGTATATATATATATATATATATATATATATATATATATATATATTTACACATATATGTATATAGATATATATGTATGCACATCTTATGTGTACAGATATGCCTAGTTACGTTGTCATATATGTAGATATCTATAACTATATGTGCATACATATCCATTCTGATATACCTACTACTATCAATATATATGTAGATATCCATACGTATATGTGCATATGTATCTCTATCTGTATATGTGTAGACATACTTTGCTCTCTATATGTATATATCTGAGTGTGTATATGTAGATATATATATATATATATATATATATATATATATATATATATATATATGGACATATACATATTCATCTATGTATGTTGATATGTATATGTGTATATATCTATATAGATATATGGATAATTATATATACATATATGCTCACCATATGTCCTGAACATGGAGTGGAGCCCTACCTCAGCCCCAATAGTCCCAACTTCATAGTGCAAGGGGATGTCAGGTATGTGTTGCAGGTATATTTTTAGACTATTGCTACTATAATAAGGATCATCTTCACAGACATGGAGTGTGTGGGAGGTCACATCTGCTTTTAACATGTGTGCCATTAGTTACTGACAGACATCATTAGGACATTATAGTACAGTACCACTGCTAGCACAGTAATGCTCCTGTGGACTACAGCAGAGATATGGCCAATATATGTGGGCAGTCTGACATACTCTGGACAGTCCAGAGGTATACACAGAATCCCTTAGTGCAAGACATGTGGACCAAGCCTGACAATGTGGATGTTAACAGCCATGTGGATGGGTATAACATGTAACTACTGGTATACATTTGCCCCCATAGATTATGCATTCACACACCCCTGTCTGTCCTGACACATAATAACCACTGGTACAGAGGTGCCATGGCCACATACTACCCACTAGTTAATGACATACATCTGTACAGTATCCCATTGCTTTGTCTGACATACATGACTGTTATGGTGGCCTGGCAGCAGTACATCTGGCAAGTATCTGGACATGAAACAAACAAAGCCTGGACTGTCACTCAAAGTATTTCAAAAACACTTCTGTGCGCCAAAGAAAAAGATTTATTAAGCAAAGCTTTCGGGTTAACCACCCTTCATCAGTACATAACATTGAAATCAATCTAAAGTCATTTAAATAGGGAACATCATTAAAACACATGATTCAGCCAGCCAAACAAAACCATCCTCTAATTATATACTAAAATACTGCTTATTTACATAACAATTAAGACACTAGTATATCATATTATAAAAACATATAAAAATAGGATAGATATTTAGAATACCTAATCTATAAACTATAAATTACAAAACATATAAAAACTAGATATTCTCTCTTTGCTTTTTAACTAATATTGGTTTCAAACTGACCATTACATTTAAACCTGGCTCTGCCTCAGCACCTAACCTTATAATCCATTCTAGCTCCCTCAGCTCTAACATATTATTAATATCCCCTCCCCTCATACCAAGATCAATAGTTTCTGGTAATGGGTGGGTGACGGAGCCCATCTCTAAGTATCTACAGATACAACTTAGTAAATATTTGGTGAAATGTCCAAGTATTATTAAGGATACTGAAAATTTTCTACTAGATCTGTTTGAATGGTATAAATTTCATAATGATAGATTATTCTTATTTGTAACATTGGACATAGTTTCTCTGTTCACTGTGATCCCGAATGAATATGGACAAGATGCAATAAGGAATTTTCTTGGTTTGGAAACATGCATGCAAGTAAGGGAGATAGAAAATATCTGTGTTTTATTAGATGTCGTACTGACAAAAAATATTTTTCTGTTTGACAAGAAGTTTTATTTACAACTCACTGGAGTTGCAATGGGTACACCAACAGTGAATACATATGCAAACTTAGTAATACACCAATGGGAGAAGCAATTTATTCTAAGCAACTATAATGAATTAAATGCTAAGGTAAAGTTCTATAAAAGATTCGTAGATGATTGTTTTCTCATATGGGGGGGTACTAGTGATGAACTAAGGAATTATATTGATTATTTAAATAAAACAACAGATTTTTTAAAGTTTAAAATGACTTCTTCTATAGAAGCTATCAATTTTTTGGATGTCCATCTCTACATTAAGCACAATAGAATACAAGCAATGATTTATAAAAAAAGAGGTTAACACTAATAGATATATAAGGAAAGACAGCATGCAGGCAAAGCACACTTTTAAAGGTGTATTGAAAGCTCAGCTTATACGAGTTAGTAGATTAAATACAGAAGATGAAAACTTTATACTACAAGCGGAAGAAATGACACAAGATTTTTTAAAGCTTGGCTATTCTCTTCAAGATGTAAATGCAGTATATGAAGATGTGAGAATGAAAAGAAATAATATGTATAAACCTTTTTTTAATGACAAGAGACAGCCCATACAGATACTTGGTGTGAGAAAAGATGTACTTAGGTACGTTACAACCTATAATGCCTATACAAGGGATGTGTGCAATATAATAGAGAAAAATTGGCTGATAATGTTAGCCATGCCAGAATTAAATGACATATTAGGAATAAAACCTAAGTTTTCCTTTAGGAATTTAGATAATTTAAAGCAAAAGCTATGTTTTAAAGATTTTAAAGAGAAAAAGATAGAATTTTCAAATAGGAGTTTAACACAGAAGTGTTATAACTGTACTTGTTGTACAGATATTTATGACACATCAAATATTTTTGAACACCCTTTAACTAAACAAAGATTTGAATTTAAATGTTCGGCAAATTGTAATACTCCTCGAATAGTGTATATAGCAACCTGTGTAAACTGCCCAGCATATTATGTAGGAAAGACGACAAGAAAACTAAAAGAACGCATAATAGAGCATAAATCGGAAATCAGAAGGGGAATATTAACAAATGCACTCAGCAAACATATTATTGAAAATGAAAGACACATATTTAAATTTAGAGCAATTTGTAGAGTAGATCTTGGTATGAGGGGAGGGGATATTAATAATATGTTAGAGCTGAGAGAGCTAGAATGGATTATAAGGTTAGGTGCTGAGACAGAGCCAGGTTTAAATGTAATGGTCAGTTTGAAACCAATATTAGTTAAAAAGCAAAGAGAGAATATCTAGTTTTTATATGTTTTGTAATTTATAGTTTATAGATTAGGTATTCTAAATATCTATCCTATTTTTATATGTTTTTATAATATGATATACTAGTGTCTTAATTGTTATGTAAATAAGCAGTATTTTAGTATATAATTAGAAGATGGTTTTGTTTGGCTGGCTGAATCATGTGTTTTAATGATGTTCCCTATTTAAATGACTTTAGATTGATTTCAATGCTATGTACTGATGAAGGGTGGTTAACCCAAAAGCTTTGCTTAATAAATCTTTTTCTTTGGTGCACAGAAGTGTTTAAGTATCTGGACATGACATCTTACTGGGTAAGTACACTAAGCTGCTAGGCATGTAACAAAGCACTGTGCAGACTACAGGCAGACTGGCTCAACACTAGCCTACATCTCCTATGGGGGAATACACATGTACATGCATATATAGCAGGCTTTACAGACATGTCACAGCACAGAGTGACAGACACCTGTGTGAAAGTGCACAACCACAACCAATGTGAACACAGCCACATATGGTAAGCTAACATAATATTACAGTATATGGGCTATCTGTTCAACACCATCCTCATATGTGCCACTCACACGTTAACCCTACATATACTGGGCCACTACATGGTGTGGTCCAATACCTGTCTGTGGTATGGGACATGTGTGTGTTTGGCCCTACAAACATGTAAGCTGATAAGGTAACATACAGTGGAGCAGCATGTAACATCAGATATAACAGGACAAAGAACAATGACATCTACCACATTCTGTACACATGCTAAGGTACATATTAACAATACACACACTGTCGGCAATCATCATAAGTACACAGACCTCGGTGCTGTACACACAGCCACAGAATGTTCAGGTTATGTCATCAAATATAACCCCTACTATAGATAACATGTGTAGCAGTCTGATATCTCACTGGCTTATCAGATATAATGTCAATAAATATGGTGTACAGCACATATGCACCTCTTACTGCTTGACATATGTACAAAGGTTGACAGAGTTGTGGCTGGACACACATACACAGGGCCAATATTGACATGTTGCTGTGATGACATTATACATTAACTGTTGTAACAGTGTTTGTTGCAACATATGTCATATGAGGGATATGAAGTCAGTAACTCCCATGGCTGTCACCATCTACAGACTGCAATCCTCACACTATCTTCTGTAGTTCTCAGATAGGTGCTCTGTGGGTAACACAATAAACAAAATGCACCACACACTGCCCAGTCTGCAGATGACCCTACAGATGGGGGTTTTCTCATAAACATATCACTGACATGACAGGTATTAAAACATATAGGACAGCCATATCCCCACACACCCTGTTAAACCAACATTACTACAATTGCAGTATAGCAGCACTTACGGTCTGTAGTCAAGTCAGGCACATCTCCCTCCTGTGTGTTGTCCTGTTTCTACAGTGTATGTTGTTAGAGGTAAATCCCCAATCCATCTGTGATGATGTTTGCCAAACAACAGATATAGTTCCTGCTCACAGTGAATGAAAAGGCCCAACACCAACATGATGTTCCTAGATATTGGAGTGTGTTTCCATGCAATTGGCTATGGGAATTTTATGACAGCTGTTCCACATGCAGTCAGCTAGAGGAGGGCTGCAATTCATGCAAAAGCCATCAGCTGATCATGAGCATCACTTACAATACACATGCTGCTGCCTAAGCAAAGCAGGTGTAAGTCTCCACATCCACCAGAGAGGGAGTGAGAGAGGCAGACAGAGGTAAAGAGAAGTCAGAGAGGGGTGGGAGAGTAAAACTTTAGCATGTTTGTGTCACACACCTACCAGTACAGGGTAGCAAACCCCTGATGACTATATAGTGCTATCATATGTCTATGCAGTTAATGGATGCGCCACATAGTTTACATGTTGAAGAGCCCTCCAAACGTATATGTGATGGTGAGTGACATCTGCAACAGTGATATGGTAGCTATACAGTAGGTGTAGTGCACGTGCCTGTTTGCTTGAACAGGTGTCAGTGTCAACACAGCCACACTCTCACAGGGACGCACACACACTGACACACTTGGCAGGGCCAGGAATGCAACTCATCATTAGTTAGATTTTCACAACATAGTACTGTGAAGGTATCACATGCACCACTGGGGTCATATGGAGGTTATATGGCCAAAGGGTATGTGGAGATGTCTGACATCAGACAGCATGCTTCAGTATGCCAATGGGGTCTGTAGCGAGTATGAATGTGGTCATAGGCATCATACAGCACACACACACAGACACAAGGTGCCAGTACTGACATGCATGGGTGCATTGCTTCACCGGTGTGTAGTGGTTGACTGTGCCAGATGGCTATACAAGGCTAGGTGATGGGTATACCTTGGCATCAAGCCACATGACAATGGTCTGCAGTGTGGCTCAAGGGTGTAGTGTCTGGATTTGCCCACTCAGGTGGGTATTGTATTCACCATCCAATCACCTGGGTAACTATTGCATGTGGCCAATGCTGTGCATTGCTTACCATGTAATTGTTCCTTAGTCCATGACATGGACAGTGTCTGGGATGTGCACACCTCCCACATGGATGTACAGTGACATGTGGAACCGTACTTGGGGTGTCTGGCCCATGCTGTGTACACAGATTGTCATCATCAGATGTACCAGTCCTGGTCTCATGTGGCAGGAACTGTTAATGGACAGCAGGTTGACCCTGCACCTACATTGATAGCATGATGCAGGTATTCCCTGGTGTCAGTGGCATCTGTCCATACAGGGCATGTTTTTCAGGCATGGTATGTCCTTTGTGGGTCATATTTAATGACACCACAGGTGTTGCAGGTGTCTAGTGGGGAACATGGGAAGGTGTACTGTCTGCATGTATTTGCCTATTAGACTGATGGACAGGGTGCCATGACCTCTGTAGCCCACTGCAATCACACCATGGTTACTATCAGTGGGCAATATGCAGGGTACTACCAACATAGTGGTTGTTGCCTAGGCAACTGTGTGTATGTGTGTGTGTGTGTGTGTGCGTGTGTGTGTGTGTGTGTGTGTGTGTGTGTGTGTGTGTGTGTGTGTGTGTGTGAGACATGGGTTGAAAGTGTTCTCTGGGTAATACAAAAGTTGCTAGCTTTGTTGACCTGGCCTTGATGTCACATGTAGGAGTATGGATTTGCACCCCAGCCTCTTGGCTATTTCATATCTGTTATCACTGTATGGTGGACATTGTGACATATACTAGGACCACTGTATAAGAAATTTACAAAACCTGCTCCACGTTGGGTCCAGTTACACACACACACACACACACACACACACACACACACACACACACACACACACACACACACACACACACACACACACACACCTGTCATATCTGGGATTAGAACTCCTACCTAGCTAGTTTATTACACTACAGCAATACACAGTTATAGGGTGCACCACAGAGACTACTGGAGTACTCTTTCCCCAAAGGTGCATTTCACAGTGAATGACATCAGCAGGATTGCCAAAGTAGGACATTTGAATTGTAGCGAGTGTGACTAGCCTAAAATGCATTGCTCCCTACACATACATAGAAACACACACACACAAACATCCACAACTGCTATGTGTGGGAATAGAATCCCTACCAGAGTTTGATATCACACAATACCATTAAGCTGTTTATAGGACGCACCACAGGGATTACTGAGTACTCTTTCCCCAAAGGTATGTTTCACAGTGAATGACATCAGCAGGATTGCCAAAGTAGGGCATTTGAATTGTAGTGAGTTTGACTAGCCTAAAAAGCATTGCTCTCCACACAGACACACACACACACACACACACACACACACACACACACACACACACACACACACACACACACACACACACACATAGTTGCCATATCTGGGATTAGAGCTTCTACCTAACTAATTTATCATACTACAGCAGTACCAGTCACGAGAAGTGCCATGGAGATTATTGGGCGATATCTTTCCCAAAGGTGTATTTTACAGTGAATGACATAAACCGCCTTGCCAAAGTAGGGCATTTGAATTATAGTGAGTGTGACTAGCCTAAAAAGCATTACTCTCAACACAGACAGAGAAACACACACGGTTGACATGTCTGGGATTAGAACTCCTACCTAACTAGTTTATCACACTACAGCAGTATGCAATTATGGGACACACCACAGAGATTACTGAGCTACATTTTTCCCAAAGGTGTATTTCACAGTGAATGACATCAGCAGCCTTGCCAAAGTAGGGCATTTGAATTGTAGTGAGAGTCACTAGCCTAAAAATCATTGCTTTCGACACAGACACATACCTACACTTGCCATATCTGGGATTAGAACTCCAACCTAGCTAGTTTATTACATTACAGCATTACGCAGTTATGGGACATGCCATTGAGATTACTGGGCTACATCTTTCCCAAATGTGTATTTCACAGTGAATGACATCAGCAGCCTTGCCAAAGAAGGGCATTTGAATTGTAGTGAGTGTGACTAGCCAAAAAAGCATTGCTCTCTACACAGACACATATACACAGTTGTCATGTCTGGGATTAGAACTCCTACCTAACTAGTTTATCACACTATAGTAGTATGCAGTTATAGGACATGCCACAGAGATTACTGGGCCACACCTTTCCCAAAGGTGTATTTTAAAGTTGATGACCTCAGCAGGCTTGTCATAGCAGAACTATGGGGAGGGCAGTGTGTGTGTGCATGGGCCGTAACTCATTCATCTAGAGGTTGACACACCACATGGGGACACACGCAGGGTTATATTCCACAGGTACATGTATACAGCTGCTAGATGACTACTTCCTTGTACAGTCAGGTTGCACGGCTAGCACTTGCACCACATAGACTGTAATGCAGATGAATACCAGTGGCTAATGTCTACTGTGAGTGACATTTACACCTCATGTGGTTGTAGCCATTTGGCTGTGTGCTGGGTGGGACAGGCCTCATAATGGATGGCTCCTTGTCATAGTCACTCTTTCCACACATCTATGTACATCTATTTATGGCTTCTACAAGTGTGTTGTCCTTAGATATATGTCTGTATTCCTATCCACTGTGTGTGCAAAGCATGACTGGTGCATGCTGAGGAGTGTATGCATTAACATTTACAACTGCCAGATATTTATCATCCACTGTTGTTTGTAGACATGGGTTTCATTTGTTTAAGTGTGTGAGCATGCCCAGTGTGACCTTTCAGTATGTTGTTGTCTGACATTGAGTGTGTGAGCATGCCCAGTATGCCCTTCTGTACTGAATGTGTGGATCGATTCCAGGTAGTTTGTACTCCAGTGCAGACCTTTGTGTAGTACACCTACAAGTAGCAAACTGTTTCTGCGGGGTATCAGTTGATCATTTGGCAATATGGGGACAAACTGTGCAGGGGATAGTGTGTACTGTAGGTTATTGTGTCTGTACTGCTTCAGCTGCATATGGTACTGCTGTTAGCAGAGATATTCAGACATGTGTACTGTTATACACTGTGATGTTTTCTGTCCTTATGTACTGTCAGGTGGACATTCTTGCTCACAGTGATGTCTTGGGGGACAAGGATAATAACAGCTGTGTCTGGTATTTTGGGCAGATGCCTACATATTCATAGTAAGCTATGCCATTCTAGAGGATGAGCTGCAGACACTTGCTGCTGGGTCTGTGTATCCGGTTCAGTACCTTGGTACAGTGCTGGCAGAGGATCCTATACTTGTACATCTATCGACATGGCAGTATGGTGTTATCTTGCTGTGGCAATGCCTCACAGCTGTACAGATTCACACAGGTTACCCAGAGGCAGGGGCCATGAGTCAGGACATTATCCTTATTGTGGTGTACGGGCAGGTATGTAACCACCCATTTATGTGTTTGCAGCCAGGGAGAGTGTGAGCACACAGCTTTGTGTCGGACCTTGCACATTCCATGCTGCCCATGCTCCCACCCCCCCCTCTGTTATTCTATCCTCTTCCATACACTATGCATACATTCTCTGATACTTTCCCTAAGGTTATCACCCCATCACAGCTGTCTGTTGGTGTTCGTCCACAGTTCATGCAGTGGGACATGGTGGACATGTTACTGTGGTTTGTCCACATGGCCTTGCATATGGTTTATTTGGAGTGTGCTATGTTGTTATTTGGGTGTCCATGACATAACATGCATTGGCAGTACGTGTGAGACAAAGGCCCTTGGCAGAGGCCTGTGGGCCATTAGGTGTTGACACAGACCTGATGTGGCAGGCCATTGCATTCTGTCAGTTCTACAGTCTCAGACCACCATACAGTATATTCCCCTGGGGTGACAGGGTAGGTGTGCTAGTTGTTCATGCCAATACCTTCTATCAGTCTTGATTAGGTGGTGCGGATGCTGGCAGAGTGCTACTTATGGCTAGGGACACACCTGCATGGGACACCTGCACTGCATGCTGCATTCTTTCGCTATTGCCATATACAGGTGGGGTCATACTGTACCCATTCCCCACAGCAGTTATAGGACCAGAGAGGTACCTGTGGGTGGTGTTTGTGTGAGCTGGGTGCATGTGTGCTACGGACATTACTTGCATCAGACACACAGATATGCATTGGGCATTCCAGTTATTCTGGCATGTGCAGGTACATCAGCTGTTTCCCAATACATCAGTCCTACCTCCTTTGTGATCTGCAAGTGCCCGGGCAGACAACACCGGTATCCCCTACTACAGGTCCAGATAATGTGAAGCATACTAGTTTGTACAATTCCAAGGGTGTCTCCATTTCACAGTGACACAATATATACTGTATGTCTGGGGTACTTTCCCCTGCGTACTGCTTGTATATCTAGTCCAACAGCCATGCCATGTCAGTCTTTCAGATGGTGACACATATTACCACCATACATTTACAATGGCTTACTGTTAGCATGTGTTATACTGGTGGGAATTGTCTTTGGCACTGCAGTTGTGAGGACTTGTCCCTGTCATGAGCAGTAGTGGGCAATGGCCACCAGGTCTTACCTCAACATGCATACATACTGACCACTCTCACACAATATGAAACACACACCAACCTAACACACACATACCTGCATATTGTGCAGATGTTACAACCTATCCTGCTACCTTGGCCACCTCTGTGCATCTGTGCTCCACTGATATCATACCTACACAAACATGTTACTACATTTCTACATAGGATTGTGGGGGGCACACCTGACTGTTACGACATGTCTACATCAGATTGGGGGGCACACTAGACCAATGCTACATTTCTAAATAGGTTTGGGGAGGCATACCTGACTGTTACTATATTTCCACACAGGATTGGGGGGCACACCTGACTGTTTCTACAGTTCTAGATAGGATGGGGGGGACACAACTGACACTTGTACACATTTGTTATCACTGTACTGGTATGTCAGGTACTCTATTTCATTCTGTATTCTAACCTATCATGCTGACAAGAGGCATATCAGTGTACTACATGTCTTAGCTTTGATTGACCTCCATATTAGTTTCTGACTTCCTACCCTTCAGAACTAACATTCCACTGCCTGACCTGCTGTAGTCTGTCTGTGTAGGCCTGGGGGGGGAGGTTACCCATAGGCATCATTCAGAGGCCATAGCACAGCCTTTGTTTGTGTTTGTCTACACCTGTTCTGCTAGCTGAGACTGTTGTTGGGTACGTAAACCTCCCTGACTGGCATGTGCGAGTTATATGGACACACATGTGGCCCAGCACATTTCCTGCAGTGGGTTTTGTTACCCTGTGTAGTACTGGCTGCTATGGTGACACCAGTATTTGTTACAGATCTCATGGTGCCAGTATAGGTGTCTACTATCTGCTGGCATACCATTCAACTACCCGATTCCCTTGCATGCTCACATCCATACCATAGATACAGGTAACAACACATTCTACTCCATTCGGCAATTGGTAGGTTGAGTGAATTACTTTGTGGGTGCCCCAGTATTGAGGGTGGTGCTGCAGGGCTGCCTATGTCAGATGCACATAGTACACTTCCTACACATGGTTGAGCACAGGTAGTGTCATGTTTGGCATCTCTTTTACTGCATGTGCGAGGCAGAAAGAGGTGTCATTCCCTGGGTCCCTCCTGTGTCAGTGTATGTACTATGCATTGCCTCTTTGCCAAGGCCATGGCATATTGGGCATGCCACCTACTGGGGTAGGCTCAGTTTGTTCCTCCTCTGAGTCACTCTGTGCCTGTGCAGGGCTTGCCAATGGTGGGGGGCTGTGTGGTCCTGCCCCATGTTGTTCCTGCTGCAGCTGTTTCCACAGGATCATTTTGTGTAGCATGGCACATACGATGACAATTTGGGTACATATAGCTGGTGAGTACTGCAAGACTCCACCGGATGTGTCCATGCACTGGAACCATGACTTGAGCATCCCAAACAAATGCTCTATTATAAATCTGGTATGTGTGTGTGCCTCATTTTGGAGTTCTTGTTTGGGTGTGTGTGCATTTCAGATGGGTGTCATCAGCCACGGCTCCAGTGCGCAACCAGCATCCCCCACTAGGTGACCGTAAGGGATGTCCCCACTGGCAAATCTCTGGTACAGCTACATCAGATGCCAGATTTGGGAATCGTGATAGCTTCCAGGGCAGCCAGCACACACATTCATTATTATGCCCTGGGCATCACACATGACTTGGCAGTTGATGGAGGGGAAGCCCTTGCAGTTGATGTAGACCCTACCGCACTCACTGGGTGGTGCTTTGATGCATATGTGCATACAGTCTATAGCACCCACTACCTCAGGGTATTCTGCTATTTGGTGTAACAGTTGCATATTGCTGGCCAACGCCTCACAGGTGTTGGGGAAATATAAGTGCTCACTGGCATGTGCTGACATGGCGTCCAGGAACTTGTGGAGTACCCTGGATGCTGATGCTTGTGAGATCCCCATTATATCCCCAGTTGGCCTTTGGAAGGTACCTGTAGCTAGTATTCCTAGGCCTACCCATACCTTGGTATCCACTGGGATGGGTTCCCCTCTGTTAGTTCTGTGTGTCAGGCGTGGCCAGCACAGCTCAACAATTTGCTGTTAGAGGTCCCTCTCCACCCTATAGTGCTCCACTATCTCAAGCTCATGTAGCCCCTGGTAGGTTACCCTGGGTCTGTACACTCTTCTCCGTCTCCTCACTGTGGGTTGGTCAACAGCATTCACATCCTCACCACCCTCAGCCTCTTTCACATGTTGTTGTATGATAGCTATTGCAGCCCCTATCATTTTGTTGTTTTGTTTGTTAAAAGTTCCCTGCTTGTATACACTGGTGGTGTAGAGTATAGGAAAATCCAGAGAGAAAGGTGTTTGCATAGTTTATAGTAGTGTGTTCTGGACTGGGCTGGTCTGCTGACTGTGTAATTGGCTGATTATGATGTATTTCACCTGCCAGCTATGCTAGTTCTCCTAGATTACCTTCCTACTGCTGTTTTCCCTTCCCATTGCATTCCTAATAAAGCCTGGGGGTCCGCCATACAACACAGTGCTCAAATGTGCACAGAGCTGCTATTTCCTGGTTTACCTTTTTTTCCCTTTAAAACCTGGTGCGCTGCGTGCACACCGGCTTAAGTGATGTAAAGAGTGCTAGGCAGCCTCAGACACTTTCCCTTGCTCAGCTGTGCTAAGCTAGGAGCAAATCCACTTACAGTATGCCTGACACACACCCCTATGATGTCAGCTTGCACCATGCTATTCCTGCTCTTACACTCTTGGGAGCTGACTAGCATGCAGGGGAAATCTGAGATTCACTATCTTTCCCCTCATTTGCATAGTTTTGTCTGCTAATGCATTATTACATGTCCCACACTTAATCTTTCCCCTTAGCAACCACTATTCACTGGCCATGCTGTCTTCTGCCTGCCATTGAGTATAATGGCAGAATAGTGATCTTAGTTAGAATGCTTATTTTAGGTTTATTTTCTTATTTTCCCCCCGATCCTGTTTGCGAACTGCTCCCCTACACTTCAACAGCCGAGATCGGCTAAAAAAATTAAAAGTTGATTTTTTTGTTTTTTCAAGTGTTTTCCATGCCAAATGCCTTATAGTTGGCCATTGGCATGCTTTATACATCATATCTACCCAATATTAGGAGCTGTCATGGCTCCATTTTGTAGTTTGCAGAAATGTACTTGGTTACTGGCAGAGTACATGTCTGCAGATTACACTAGTCCTGCACAGCCGTTTTCCAGCTTCCAGGATCACAAATTCACCTCATGTGCATGAATTTCTCCTGCAAATGGGATAATTTGCATACAGGGGCTGAGTCTGTGCAGGACTAGTGCAGGAGTGCTTGTGCACGCCCCTACAGGTTATTCCTGGATCGCACGGCAGACATACTGCCTGCTGGAGCTCCTGCAATAATCCTGCATGCCTTGCAGTGATTGCAGAATACAGAGGTTTATCCTGGTTTTGAACAGACAGATTTTTATCTAGGAAGTCTTTTAGAGTGATTTTAAAAGATGGGAGGGAGGGTATATACTTGATGGATACAGGTGGATACAAGTAAGAAGTTCCAGGCCATAGCAACCTTGCACAACTGCAGACAATGCCCAGCAGATTTGATAGGTTTTTAGACAGACGAGTTTTGGTCACTGGATCACAATGACCAACTGGGAACATAATTCTGAAGAATTTTGTTTTAGTGCTGGACAGACAGATGTATGCTGAATAATTGTATATGTTGTAAGAAGTTTGTGTATATGTTAGTTGATGTGTCAGCTGGCAACTCGACACCGTAAAAACTCCACTGCCAGTCATGAGGGGACAAGGTGATCTGCTGTGGCGACCCCTAACTGGGAAAAGCTGAAAGAGAGAAAGAGAAAGTACTATACAGTGGTGGGTTCTGAAAGGGGTATGTGCTGCAAATTTAGCCACTTTGTTATAACATTGTTCAGGTTTTAATTTTAGCAAAGCCTGGAGTAGACAGGAGATAAGTAGTGGCAAGTGTAGTTTTAGTTGTGTCAGTGAGAAAGTTTTTGGCTCTGTAAAGCATCCCTAGTTTTTGATGAGTTTTTCTTACACAATTTTGTATATGTATGTCAAGTGTAAGAGTATCATCCATTATCACCCCTAATAGTTTGCTATCAAGAGAGAGGATTTCAATTTTTTTTCATGTGAGGGGGATCTGAGGGAAAAAATAGTAGTCTGGTCTTTTTTGGGGTTGAGCATGAGTTGTGAGTTATGAAGCCATGTTTCAGTGGCTGTTAAAATGTCTTGAGTAATTTTTTGGAGGTGTACCATGCTGTCAGATGTGCAAATAGTGGAATCATTTACATATTGTATTAGGGTGGCCTGTTGTGTGGAAGTATAGTGGGCGATGGTGAAAATTTTAAAGAGAAGGGACCCTTGCATTAAAAATTTGCTGTGACAAACTGTGTCGAAGGCTTTAGACAAGTCTAGAAATAAGGAAGAGACTAGTTTGCCATTATTTCTAGCTTTATTTACAGTATCCCTATAGGTTAGAAGTGCAGCGTTAGTACTAATGGAAGGATGAAAGCCATGTTGTGTAGGGGATAGGAATTCTTCCTGCAGGAGATAGCCCAGCAATTGTCTCTGAATACATTTTTTCATGTATTTTGGCAAAGGGAGATAAGATTGCTGTATCTCTAAAGTTATTAATGTTTGTTGAATTTCCTCCTTTGTGCAGAGATAATGTGTGACTTTTTCCAGAGGGAGGGAATGTGGGATTCCTGGATGGACCAAGTTATAAGGATTGAGACAGGACAGTCAATGCTGTTGGCTGCTATTTTTAGGTACTATTTTAGGACTACTTTTAGGGTTGATGGGATGCTTCTTCTTTTATCTTGAGAAGAAGCTAAGCGTGTATATTAAAGGAACTCCCAGAAAGGATATGCAAAGATAGCTTTATATACATATGTATGTATATATACATATATATATATATATATATATATATATATATATATATATATATATATATATATATATATAAATATATATATATATATACATACATACATACACACATATATATATGTGTTCATGTGTGTGTGTGTGTATGTGTGTGTGTCTGTGTGTGTGTGTGTGTGTGTGTATATACATGTATTTATTTATATTTTCCCTTTCCTCACCTATATATATATATATATATATATATATATATATATATATATATATATATATATATATATATATATATATATATATATATATATATATATATACATATATATATATATATATATATATATATATATATATATATATATATATATATATATATATATATATATATATATATATATATATATATATATATATATATATATATATATATATATATATATATATACATATATATATATATATATATATATATATATATATATATGTATATATATATATCCCTTTTTCTCACCCATACCATCAAGCACCTCTTCACTCATTTAACATTTTCCTTCTACCACTATCTAAGGTAATGAGTACCATACTGAGGTGAGTAACTCTTGGGTAGCTTTGATTTTGTAATACATTTGCTTTTCTTTCACCCCAGGCCTGATGTGCATCAGTGTGGATCTATATCTGTTGAATGATTGCTACATCATATCCCCATTATCCCAAAACTACTAAACTCAGTGATTTCCACTATGGGTTGTAACTCTGCAGGGATTTCCCTAAATTTCTGGGATACGTGAGCTGGAAAAACACCATTTACTTCATGTGCACAGTTTACTCGTCAGGGTCAGTTAATTAAATGGAGTTTCCATTGTCACATCCATTGGTACCATGGAGGCAGCTTTTACCAGTTCTGGATTGATAGCCTTTATTTATACATGTCCATCAGAACTACTAGCAGTGAGTTCCCAGCTCAAATCACTTTAGAAGTACTCTGATTATATCATTTACAATATTATAGATTTAATTATCTTTAAAACAGTCATCCATTTCCAGGCAGCTGGATAGAAAAGTTGCATTTGATCTGTACTGCAAAGTTTCCATGTTATTATGCGCATGTGTCCAACCAATCAGACCTGTCTCTAGATTAAGGAGCTCAGAATAACCTTGTGAGTGGAAAGCATGTATCTTGCTTGGGAATTTTGTAAATAAAGAATGCTGTTAAATGAAGGTGAGATACTTAATAACGTTTAGAGCAGTAAAGAAACAATACACGCTAGCCTTATTAAATAGATTTTTAGTTTATACCAGCTGATTTAAATGTAAACCGAACTGCATAAAAATCTTTATACTGCATATAAGAGCTCCATATTGAAACGTCAGCACTCAAAATGCTGAGTGCAGAAAAGGTAAAAAAAAAAAAAAAAAAAAAAGACCGAAATCCCAGAAAAGAGTGAATCCTGAAAATCACTCTTCTCATTAAAACTTCCTTTTGCAGGGGGCCAAGCCCCTCACCCCCCCCCCCCCAAGCATATACCAACTCCGGGATTGCCATACCTCTGAGAAAAGGGGATATTCAGAGAAATAGCATCTCAGACTTAGTATATACAAGTTCAATCTTTCGACCATTCAATCTCCGTGTTTCGGGACTCACTCTAGTGGGTTCTGACATTTCAAATGGTTACCAAGAAGGTGTGCTGAAGTGTTACAAATATATAGTTGCACTGCATTCAGTCAAACTTGTGATGGGATTTACAACAGTTTCCCTGCTCAAAGCTGCATTTTATTGTGAATTGTAGGAGATATACTTAGAATGAGATCTCTTTATTGTGAACTGAATGACAGACGTTTAGGCAGTGTGGGATCACTTTGTAGAACTACTGTAGACTTCATTTTCCACTGTTAACCAATACAGTTATCATTTGTCACTCCTGCAAAAATGTCTGATTTGCCTTCTAATGTAGGTTGTAGAGTTCATGCATTTTAATCAGTTGTAGTACAGTAACAGTTGTATGAGCAATTTAGAAATTGTATGTCAATCATTTGTTGAAAAGTATAAACAATATGCATCTAGTCTCCAGTTAAAATAAATGCATAAATAAATAAAACAAACTAGCTAAATAACTGTTTAGTAGATACTACAACAATTGACATAGTCCTTTGGAGTTAATGGGAAAAACTAACATAAAAGAACTCAGCCAACATCGAGAAACGGAAAACATGGGAGTTTCTTTTCTGAGTGCATAAAATACTTGCACTGATGGAACAGGCAACAGAATTCATATGTTGCTTGCCCACCCACCACAACATTTGTTCCCTAAACCTACCGCAGAATTATACCACTGAATCTCTTAGCCCACGATATCTGAACAAAGCCAAAAATAATGTGTGTGTGTTTGTGTGAGCATGTGTGCATGTGCGCATGTGCGTGTGTCTTGGGGACAAAGATCCAAAATCAAGGACAGATTTTAATTATTGCTCCTATATACTTATATAGTTGTTAGAATAATAGGTTTTGTGTTAGCATACATTTTCTAAAGGATATGAACTGTTAACCTCAAATGTCTGTCATTATTTAATGACACTAATACCAAATTAGTTTTCAAAAAGCACACATTTTATGAAAAACAGAGTAAAATATGAGGCAAAAATCTGGGCATTCTGTGAAAATCAGGAGAGTTGAGTGGTACACTGTAGAAGATATTTCATGTATCATAAACAAGTCCACTTATGTTCCAAATATGCATCGCATTCTACATCATTACAAAGTAGTGTATAAGGCTTATATTTGTTAGTACATCACACTAATTAAATATTCCATAGCTAATCAATTTTGAAACCTCATACATTATTCCATCAGATCTTATTTAGTGTATAAGGCTTATATTTGTTTAGTACATCACACTAATGAAATATTCCGTAGCTTATGTATTCTGAAGCCTCATAAATTATTGCATCAGATCTTATTATTTACTGCTTCAGACAATACTAAGCATGGGATCTTACTTTTATTAAGCATTTAGACTTTACTGTATCCTATTGTATACCTATTCAAGCATACTAACTGTAGAGTATTAACTTTAGCAGGAATGCAGGCACTAAGTAAAGCATTCATGATTTTATTTATAAAGGAAATTTTAGTCAGTGTATGCATAGCAGTATAATGGCAGAAAATCATTTATTAATATATTTGGCATAATGAAAAGCACACACGTATTTAATACCTAAATGCAAAACTCTAATGCAATCCTCCATGTGTAAGAACATAAGTTCACAGAGTTATGTAAAAGTTCTAGCAAATGTGCCAGGTTAAGTCTGAGAAAATCTATAGTCAGAAAGTTCTACACATAATGCAAATAACTGACCTTCTTTTGCCCAGGCAGTTATGCCTACAAAAATACACCACAGAAGGTTATCACACAGTCCCCGGGATTCATGAATCTCGGCGCAAGGCCGGCATAAGGTCTGCGCCGGCGGTGCAGTGAATAGCCGGTGCAGTAGCGCCATATGCATATTAATGAGAGTGCACCGCAACCACAGACACGTGCGTAGTGTACGTGAGCGAGCCCAGGTAGGATGCGTCTGGAGGCGTGTCTAAGCTGGCATGAGGTGAGCAACCTAATGTGCTGACAGCCACGGTCCGCCCATAATAGTAATGGCAGCAGCCAGGTCCCGTGCAGAATGAAACGCACGTAGAGTGTGCAGCATAGTACCCGTCCCAAATAAACGGAGAAGCAAATACAAGCCACGAAGGCTTAAGTGTACCCATCCAAGGAGCAAAGGATAGCGATATGACCACGTTTGTCCCGCAATGCACCGCCAGTGGTTACACTCAGAGAAGGTGTACAGCAGCATGTCAGCGCCACCACACCGACATAGGAGCAGCGACTAAGGTCACCACCTGTCCCACTTTGGGTGGGGCAGTCTCTATGGGCAGTTGTGTCCCAAAAACGTATTAAAATTGCAAATGTGCTAAGATTGTAGGACATAATGATATCCCGTATTTAATGTAATGGTAGCATGAATTGGTCATTTCTGTAACTGAAATACCTAAATGTCACAAGAAACAGAATAAGCAAGCAAATTGACACAACAATAAGCTTCTACTTAGGCAAACAAGTGAAGTTCTATGCTATATACTGACCGTGTAAGTGTCGGCCTGTAAAGTCATATGTGAGTCCCGGAAATATCCCAGCTTGGAAACTGGAAAAGGTGGCAACCCCAGTAGCGACATGGGAATGGTCACCAGGGTTACCAGCTGTCCCAATGTGCCATGGACAGTCCCTTATTGGACAGTTGTGTCCCTGCAACAATCGGAAAAATGGAAAATGACCTCTGATCCCCTGCCAAACATATTCCCGCAATATACATGTAATAGTAGTATAAAACATATACATTTGTATATGAAACACATACATGGCATAAGAATATGAATAAGGAACCCAAATGATTACAGAATAAGCTTATAGTATGGCAAACAAGTGAAGTTCTGTCAACTGCACTTGCCGTGGGTATGTGTAGTCCTGCAAATTCGAGTTTCCACATAACATGCCCCACCACGGCATTGGAAAAGGTGCCAACCATAATGGTCACAAGCAGTTGTGAGAGTACATAGCCAGGTAGCTGTGTCGACATAACAACAGTAAGGAATCAAGACACCTTAAACACAGGCAAACATGTGCATAGCAACATATCCCACACCCAGCAACGTCTCTGTCGCATACACTGGATGGCGATGTTGAAGTGTAATATCCAGAAGCAGAACCCATGCATTCAGATGTAATACACAATAGCCTCATTGTACATGTCAGTCCCACCCATGTACACCTGTGCACCCTAACCTGCTAGCATCCGTGTGCAGCTATACACCCACACACAATGTGCATACCTGAAATGTGGTAAGATGTTTGTGTTAGGCAATGCCACGTGGCCAAATACGTACCCCACATGTCACCAACCCACCTCAGGTACAGATATGTAAATGGCTGCATGTGAATGTGTCTGCAGAATGTGTACATCCCGCATGTGGTATGTACCGCCAAACCATATAGGTTTGATACGACATGTGCACATAACTGTACACATGTGGACAAGTCGGGTTGTTGAACCACCGTCGATGTTTAGCTATGCAGTGAAGTAGATCACATATAGCGGAACACGTGCCTATCAAACAGGACGTCCTAACAGGGTGCTACAGGCAAAGAAGGGGAAGGTGGGACATCACATGTGGAGAGTAGCGCTGGACGGCCAAATACACACGGGTCAAGGTAGAAGGACGGAACAACATGCATATGGCGGATGAATGTTGTTCAAAAATATATATAGAAACACATATGAAGTGCCAGTTTAGACTCGAAATACTATATAATGCATTGAATTGTACCGTACAATATGGCAGTAGAAGTAAGCCAGCATGTAATTGGTGAAGCTAAGCTGTAGTGTGATGGAATTCTGATCCTGGCAGTAACCAGTACAGCAGGCTTATGTCTGTCAGCATTAATTATCTGCTGGGTTACAGAACAATAAATGTATGTACATGCATAACATCACCCCTACCTCTGAGGAGGATGGCCTTGTGAGCTCAATCAAGATAACAGTACAACTCCTTACCAGAGAGACAAAGCAGCGATTAAGAAATTAACTGAGTACTGTATCGAACAGTCTAGGGTCCTTGAAACAGTTACAATCACAGAAGGACAGTGTAATTGACAAGGTGCCTTGCAAGGCTGTGTTATTCTCATGGGAAAACATTTTAAAAGCACGACCCCAGCACCCACGTATGTATAGACTATTGTGGACCATAGTGATGGAAATGCCCTGTGACCGACCACGTCAGTAAGATGGGCAAAAGCTGATTGTAAACACTATATAAAGTAACTGCTTACTGTATAGAGTCAGACAAAACTCTCATACTTGGACTGTATATGATTTAGCCTGCCTGTGTACACTACTAAAACTTTCTGAACCCGAGCCTCCTGTGTTATTGGCTGTCACTTAGAAAAGCCTACTGATAACTACAGTCTGGTTTTAACAACTTATTTGACATTGTGATCCTTGTAATCCGAATTTCCTTGGTAAGCTACAGGTCAGAGTGCATGGCTGGTTAGACATCTACGCAGGAGAATTTGCCTAAATGGTTCTTCTTGAATGAAAAGACCTCCGACTGAATTGTTGTGTGTAAAGAGGCTGTTTACTGTCTGATCTGTGGCTGAAAAGCGGAAAACTGGATCCCAAGAAGAAATCGTGCAGCCTTAAACAGGAGGCTCAGGTAAGGAGTGTTTGCCTCTTTGTCTCTATTGTAGATCAGGGACCAGACTACATTGTGTTTCTGTTAACAGTAGTGATAGCGGGTCAAAGACCTACCCACATACTGTTAAATCTGAACATAGGTCAGGGGAACACACAGCAGAGTAAATAGTCATTGTAGACACTACAGTGGATACAGGGAAGGAGACACCACGTGGTATGAGAGAAGGGAACGTAGCAGTCAAGTATAGGATATGGGAGATTAGTGGAGCAACAGATCATGTGATCCGTTGACGGGTGACGTGAACTATATGCAATCGCAGAGAGCACACATAATGTGGGTTATCCAGCAAAATGGGGTAATAAATACGACATTTATGGTATATTACACAAAATATCGTTACTGAAACATTGTAATCCCTGAAAATGTGATGCACATGTTCTACGGTAAACACCTGTTACACCCTGAGAGGGACAGTCCCTCTTTGGCCAGTTGTGTCCTGCAAACAAACCGAACAAATGGCAAATGTCCTGAAATCTCAGGACAAACATTTCAGATATATTTCAAAATGGTAGCATAAAACAGTAATTATGTATCTGGAACAACAAAATATCATAATAAACAGAATAAGCAACTGAAATGCTACAACAGTTGGTCGCTCTCCTGGCAAAAAGTGAAATCCTGTCCTATGTACTGGCCGTGGGTATGCTTTTTCCTGGAAAATTACACGTTCCGAACACTAATGTCCCACATTGTGCATTTGAAAAGGTGGCAGCCCTAAGATGTGCAGGTGACAAAACAGCGACAATTGGGTATCCGTCATGCACATAGGTGGATTGAGGTAGTGAACTGAAGGGAACAGAACACTACAAATGTCAAAGCATCAGACGACACAGAGAAGATCATAATACAGTAGTACCGATAGCCCCCCACAACACCCTACCACCTCCGATACCACATCCAGGATATGAAGCGGAGGGCAGGCTAGTCCCCACATCGCTATCCTGTGGCAACAGAGGTAGCACAATGACCAAATGTAACAGAAGCTATTGAAACCACATCCTAACTCGTAACATACCTAGGAACACCCGAGTAAGAAGACAGTCACTAGAACAGAGTGAGGATATCTGTCAATTAATTGAAGCACGAACCCTCATGCAGGACAGGAAGGCCAGGACCCAACCCCGTGAGTGTATAGACCGTGGACACCAGAAGATATCTGTAAAGTCACAGAGGAATACCCCATCTACAAAGTAATCGCTATTCACCATGCAATACTGTATCTTCTGATCGGAAAACAAAGGGGAATGGCGGATGGTACAGTATGTACAAGCTGTAAATCACGAATAATACTTAGGGTAGCGATGGTGCCAGACCCACACACTATATTCAATGCTATGAACACACCGCAGAACTATCTTACCGTGGTACATATAAGCTATGCTTCCTTTGCAATACCTATACATCCAGATAGTCCGTATTGCTCGTATGTACATTCAGGGTAACAGATACAGCCATACCCGCTATCGCGATACTGTGAAAGTACAACGATTCCCACAGGAGATGGCTAGCTACATTCGTGTTAACTCCACCCGGGCCAGTCAAGTTCTACTTTATGTGGATGATATTCTGCATGGCCCCTACCCAGCAGCAATGTATGGAAGATACAATAGCATTATTCAGATATTCAGCAGAACAGGGACATAAAGTAAGCAAGCATAAATTGCAACTACAGAGAATACAGGTCAAGTACCTGGGATATGTGGTATCCAAGTAGGGTAGAACATCACATTACGATAGGACGGTAGCAATTTCATAAGCACACAAGCCAACTAACAAGAAGGAAATGAAGTCCTGTCTGGGCCGACTAACATTTGTCAAAGCTGGTTACCAAACAATGCTTTGGAATCCGCTGTATTGTCTGCTGTAATCTTTAATACACTTATGGCAGCACAACACATACTACACTGGATAACAGTAGCAGAAACAGCTTTCTGCAGACTAGAACGATTGATAGCTTCAACATCTGTAGTAGGTCTTCTGAATAATCATAACACATGTTGTCAGACTGTAGATTGTAAGCGGAGATATATGACGTCAGTCTTGATGCAACAGCATGGAAGTAAGCAACGCCACATAGCTCACTACTCATTGCAGTTGGACACTGTGGCATGGTCAGTGCCACATTGTGTACAGGCAGTTGTTGTAGCACCCATGGCAGTACAGGCCCCGGCCTTAATGTTACTAGAGCACCCTCTCACTGTGAGAATGTGTCATGCAGTTGCGATCAGTCTGCTGCAAGAGAAGATAGCATTCCTGACCCATGCTAGACATTTGTCTTGTTTGACCATACCACTGATTCAACCTCATATGGTGATTGAACGTTGTACAACATGAAACCTATCAACGTCACGTCCGACACCTGTGTATGGCACACCACACAGTTGCCTATACGAAATGGATTAAATAACTACACACAGACATGATATCATTGATATACCCTTAGATGATGCAGAGGTGACAATTAATGTGTACGGATCATGTAGACAGAGTCCAACAGGAACGACTCAAGTAGGGTATGCAGTAGTTATTGATAATGAGATTTATGACGGCCAAACCCTGCAGCATAACGTGTCTGCTCAAGCAGCAGAATAGATAGCTTTAACACGTGCTTTGTACTGTAGTGGAAAACTGATGTGTGGACATATGTCCCGATAGTCAGTATGTTGTCTGTACAGTGCATGTTTATGAGCAGCAGTGGAAGAATAGGGGAATGATAACATCCACCGGTAAACCGATTAATCATGCGCAATTGATCTTGAATGCATTAGACTCCATTCAGTTACCCACTAAAGGAGGTAATTGTAAATGTGCAAGTCATAGAAAGCAACAGGATAACAGTAGGAAAGGTAAGGCATGAGCCCATGCATCTGCAAAACAAGCAGCCTCACAGTTGGAAAGTGTTTGTGTGAATGAGGAATGACAAACCTCAGACAGTTTAGATGTAGAAATTTTACAAACAATGCAAACATCAACTACGAAAGCAGAAAAGCCGACGGGTATGACGAGGAGCAATCCCTGAACACGGACCGCACATATCCACAGTGATAAAGCCAATATTAACGTCTAATGTATTCAGATATGCGGCTTTGTGGAGCCATGGGTAGAGACATGTCTCAACAGGGGACGGTACATTTGGTTAACAGAATACCCTAACATACGGAATTAACCACATACAAACATCATGAGCAGCGTGTCACATTTGCAGTAGATATCATGCACAGGAGCATTTAAACCAAGGGAGTGAGTTTACCTACACCACCATAACTGTTCCGTACTATTTGTATGGAGTTCATACATCTGAATAAATGTGAAGGGAACAAATACTGTTTAGTGATTACACATATATATAATCATAATGGGTAGAAGCATTCCCAACCATGAATCAGGATGCAGCAGCAGTGGCAAAGGTGCCAGTACAATAAAGTATCCCTACATCTGGCATGCTGTAAAGAAGCTACAGTGACAATAGAACACATGTAGTGAACCAGACAATCACGCAACCTGGGGATTATTTTGTATTTCCATGAATGTAAATTGCATGTACAACCCACAGTCAGCATGACAGCTGGCGCCGAAAGTGGGATCCCAAGAAATAAGTAGAGGAGGTTGGTGGGTGACATCCAGACGACTTACATGTGCTGTCTACCTCTAGCATTGCTGAGCATGACAACAGTTCCAAATGTAAAGTGCTGCACGCACTTCGAAGTAGTATGTGGAATGGCATATCATGTGCCAGAGTGGAAAGCTGTCATGCCTGCAGAGCCGGAGGTCGATGGCTCATTAGCAGGTGACATGAGAGGATTGTTAACCAATAACACTGTTCTTCAGTTAAAGTCTTTTACAGATAAAGAGCAAACGAAGACGGACGCATAGCTGACACCAGTCTCCTGTGTGTATGTCACTGTTATCCAAAGAACATTATTGGCAAGTGGAAAGTGTGAAGGTCTGTACCAGCTCCTGTTGGCAACGCCTACTGCAGTAAAGTTTGCAGAGAGGGCGCCCCTGGTCCACCCCACATTTTACAAACCCGGAAAGGGTATCAAGTCTGATTGACATCTTGTAGCTGATATACCATAGAGCCTGAATCACCCGGCAAGACTGTATATAACAATACAAAGCAACCCCAAAGACATTTCTGTTTGCTGTCCTAATGGTTATACACCTATTAACCATGTTTGTGTTTACTTTACATTTGCTGGGACCTTACCTGCACATAACTACACGGATACAAATACTGATACGTGATGAACTGGCCACAGAGTGTCTTCCACACTTCAACAAATACCTAGGCATGACCTGCATATACAGACTATGAACACTTTAAATTGCTGTGTTTGTACTGCCATACGACATCATATGGAGGACTTCCGATGCATGTTGTCCCCTTGGGGTAGATTGAGACTTGTGAATATTTACACTTTGATACAGGTTCTGTGAGATCACAGGACAACGTGGCACTGTACTTACCTGTCACACAAAAAGGAATTGTATGTTATCATAAACATGATACAGTTTCAGTTTGTGGGAGTATTTGTAACATAACTGTGTCTTACGAATGTCATATAACAGCCAAAGATCACAGTACTACTTGTAGCACCATTCATTATTTGTATTGAAACATCATGAGAACAATGTGGAAGGATGTGCAGAAACATCCTGAATTGCATAAACAGACCTCTGTTAGAGACAGGAAAATGTTACATGCAGAGGTAACCCACATCAGTAGTAAAGTAGAATATTGTTATGTTGTTTGTGGGAAAAAAGCATATCAATGGTTACCTGGGAATTAGTCCGGCAGTTGTTATTTGGGTTATCTGGCTCCAGTCACATGACATACTGCACAATTGCCTCTGGGTGCGAAACGTACTATAACACATATAGCTCGAAGAACTGGGAACACAGTCGAGAAACCTAGTAATCCAGTGGGTGAAATGGAAGCTGTTCTGACATACCAGTCTTCTGCAAGAGATAAAGGAATACCGATTCATATGGACTTGTGTGACAGCGCCATATCCTGGGCTGGAACACTCCCAGCTGGTGGAGTAGTGAAATCAATCAGGAACAGAGGAAGTTATCAAACCTGTCGGAGGGATGATGAATGTGACTTTCCACTCTTGAACTTGTGACTGATGAACTGGATGCAATGAGAACTGTTGTGTCACAAAATGTAATAGCGCACGACTGCACCGTGGCGCCGAGAATTGGTACTTGCGCACTTATTAAAGAAGATCGCTGTGTCCAACTACCACATGAAAAGACCAAAATCAACGCCCACCTAGAGGTAATACAGCAGGTGTCATCCATGGCGGAACCAGGCCCAAACCCACTGACGAACCATTTCCACAAACCATTTGGTGGATGGGGTCAGTCATACTGAATATCATGATTGCCATTTGTGTTGTTCTGCTCATATTGGGAGCATGTGTCTATTATGGATACTTTGCATGTAAGTATTAGTCAGGGACTCTGGCGACATATCTGTACCCGAGACTATGTATCAAGACCTGTAGTGGTATTTGTCAATAGAAAATGCAATCCTTCCTGAAATGTACAACATATTACTTGCCTAGTTAAACGTTCCACAGAGGAAGAGGCTAGGGAATGAAATAATGTTGTATATGTTTCTGGATAGAATAGAAGCAATCAAAGGAGGGAGAATGTTAGCAAAATACATATTTAAACATATATATGACGTGCAACTTTAGAAGCAAATAGTGTATAATGCATATTATTCTATCGTACAATATGGCAGTAGAGCTTATCATGCATGTAATTGCCTGTAGTGTAGCTGCAGTGTGATTGAACCCTGACCCTAGCAGTAACCAGTGCAGCAGGTGTATGTCATTCAGCATTAGTCATCTGCTCAGTTAGAGAATAATACATGTATGTACAGGTATATCTGTCATCCTTCCACTGAGGAGGATAGGCTTGTGAGCTGTAACACAGAATACAGCTGCTCAGCAAAGAGACAAAGGAACCTAGTAGGAAATGGAGTGAGGACTGGATCTGAACAGTGTTGGAACCGTGACAGAGCAGAATTTACCGAAGTACAGTCTAATTGAATATGTGGCTCGCACGGTTGTGCTATCCTCATGGGAAAACATTTAATAAGCATTACCCGAGCACTGTTGTAGGAATACAACGTTGTGGACTCTAGCAATGTAAATGCCTTGTGACTGACCACATCATTAATGTTTGCAAAAGATGATAATATACACAATGCTCATACAGATGTAACATGTATAGAGTACAACAAATATCTACACATTTACTGCATAGTTCTTTGCCTCCTGCAGCACAGTAGTAAAATGTTATTAACCTCAGCTTCCTGTGTTATTGACTGTCATTTTGAAAATATGAATGAGTGTTACAGTTTGATGTAAACAACTTAATTGACAGATGTGTACGTTCTAGCATGGGAATAGGTCAAGCCAACCATCACAATGTCCATGTGTACCACATACAAACAGCCTGTAACACGCAGTAGTAGTGCATGAAGGCATACACGACTGTGGGAATAGTACAGGACATATGGCAGGTGCCAAGTGCAGATGCATGACACAAACCCCAGGATGGGTGTCCCTGCAAAGAGGAACATGTGCCAACCACAACTCCCACAGATGTACCGGCAATAAAAACACATGGCAAACACACAGAAACACTACTGTCCAACACACGACTGCAACGGAGCCTGGTCAAACACCAACATGAAGCATGCACAAACAGGGACTTGTGCAATGTTTGCCTTAACACCCCCCATAGGCCAAAGAAGAATAGAATGGACATATGCATGTAATGTTGTGAAGGATGTGTGGTAGTCCTCAGTATCACAGTGTTAGGGACACAGATACACTGTCATCAACTGTGACGGTGCACTGTACACAGCATACCTGCATGTAATACAGAGGACAAACATGTGCCACAGAAATATACACTGGAGAAAGAGTATAGGGGATAGACAATTGTAAATGTGACAAACTATGAATATAGGTTCATATGACCATAGGTACAGGGTAGGCCATCGTCCCAGGTTCAGCCATAACACTACACCATAGTTAGGATGACTTTGCCAACCTTCTGTGCTTCAGATAAAATACTCATGATTTTGCTGTACCTCCGTCAAGCAGTGATAATGATGTAATCCCTGGCATATACCTGCAATTCCCCATCCAATGGACAACATACCCACGAACAAGGCTAGGAAGGATCTCTGTCTCACATGTACTGTGATGTAGATCCACAGCATTATGAGTGTCTGGGTGATATATGTGTCACTCAAACACATCCCATTAATGACCGTGACAAGGTAAATGTCACCTGCCCTAGTGGTTCTGGGGATGCAGATACAGTAGGTGAAGCATACACATGACATATGGGTTGACATGGCCACGTATGTCAGGCACAGGTCAACACTAAACAGCAGGTATGTGATGTAATGTGGCAGGGGTCCTACAAGTGGGCCAGCATAACACAAAATGATGTCATCCTGCATCTGTACAACAATTAACCTATGAGGGCTTCCCAGCTGCTGTAGGTGTATGGTCAGATACAGTCTGAATGGGGCAATGTAGTAAATCATAGGTGTAACACGTAATGGGTACAAGGAGACAATGACCTAGCCTGATGTAGATGTGAATCCCTGCACAAACAGGTGGGCAATGTAGAAGTCCCACACAACCACGATAGCAACGTGTGTGTTGAATGAATGGTGACCAACAAACTCTGTCCTCTGATCCCTGGTAATCACCCCTGTGCTGAGTGGACAGCCACCTATATGCTGGACAGGGGTGACCTAGTAGTTCTCCACAGGTATGATGTTGCATTACTTAGCATTCAGCTGTGGGACATGTCCCTGACAGCAGATATGCATATCTGGGAGGCCCCTCCGAAGGATATCTGTGTCAGATGTCCGTCCCACTATGGCACCTGTTTTGCAGTCATCTACAATGTTGCCCACAAAACCCCTGTGTGTGCCTGTACCGTGGAAATGTAGATGTATGACAGGAGTGGACCCACGGAAGGGCACCATGGGACACCACTTGCGACAGGCAGTAGGTCTGACACGCTGCCAGCAACTATGACTGTGTGGGTTGTGTCGCATAGACAGTTTCCAACACATTCTGTGATGTACGTGTCCACATCCCAGCCAATGGGTTTATCAACGATACTTGAGGGGGGTAATGTGATGAAGGCCTTTGCCAGGTCGAGGTAGGCTGTATGGACTGCAACACCCCATCAGTGGCCTCGGTGACTGTCCCGTGGATTTCACCCAAGCCTTAAAGGCATGAACCGCCCTGAACAAGACAAACCGTGTTGGATGCAAAGTATGTATGTCCCTATGCAGTCATATACGAGCCGGTAACGATCCTCCCATGTCTTTGCAGATAGGTCACCTCATGGTAATGGGACAGTAATAACCAGGCTCAGTGGAGGCATTGGCCCTGTGACGTGGGACTACAGTTGCCATGCGACACAACCTGGGTACCTTACCTGAGGTGAGGCTACAAAGAAATAGCTGTCCTAACTGTGGGTCTAATACCTCAATGAGATAGTGGAGTACATAGTGGGGTCACCAGCTGGTCTCACGGATGCTATGTCCACTACCCTGGAGAGAGCATGTCCCACCTGTGTGTCACAGAACATTTGTTGACCACAAACCGCTGGTACAGACATCTCCTCATGTGTGGGGGAGGGTGTGGAGATGTCCATACTGGACTTGTCAGCCTGTTTGTTGGCAATGTGTGTATGTTGAGTAAACTCCACCTCTTTGTGAACCCAGTCAGAGCATATGTGGGAGTGACCTCCCAGGTGTTGAGTATAGCAACTGATGGTGGTATGATTGTCAGCCAGGTCCATGTAGGTATATCTGTGGAATGTGCCCTGGACCATGGCACGACAGTGTGTAACTCTACACATATGATGACCAAGGGTGTCATACCTCACAAGGTGTCCGCTCCACATTGTAGTAGCCACCTCCTCGTGTTGTACATCCTGTGTATGGCTGGGGCACACCACACTGGATGCTTGGCATCGGTACAATGAACCACAGTTGGTTAAGTGAATGCCAGGTTCATGCAGTCCTGTAGGTACTGGTAGATGGCAAATGTGATTGATGCAGTGGCTGCAGTACTGTCGACCAGTGGCTCAGGGTCCTTAAAGGAGACCACAGTAGTGTGCAGAATTGTGTAGTCTGCCTCTGAGCAAGCAATGTGTATGGTAACTGGCAACACTCGCAGCAACGGATGCCAATAGCAGAAGCCAATGTCCAAATAACATAGTTTAACTTCTGCATGATAATATGTCTTATCATACATGTATTGACACGTGTGTGCTAATTACAATTGCAAATGGCAGGTAAGACTGGCCTAAAGCTCCCGTGATGTACACAGTCTGGAGGTGTTGTTCCGATAATAAAGTGGCAATACCACCCAATCGTGACCGCTGGGTATGAAAATGGTTGCTAACCTGCAACATTGGATGTACACCATTGGGTTCTGGTGTCGGAAGACATGGTTCCTGTAGCACTACACAGTATGGGTAGACAAGCAGACATCCGCGATTGCTCAACACACAGCATCAGTGAAACCCACTGCTCACAAGGACACAGTCCGACAAGCTCTACACTTTACATATGCACAGTGGTGTCCATTGTAGGACCCAAAAATTGTCTAAAGACAGGAATGCCGCCTTATTTCAACACCTAACTGAACTCATTGTCGTCACAGGTACACATATGCACCGCAAGCGTGTTTAATGTTGCTGATAGCCGTCCATGTAATGCAGCACAGATGCACAGAAATACCCAGGGTACCGGGTCCATAGAACTGCGTCCACATCACAGTCCCGCACACATGACGGATGTGTAATGGGTACTGTAAATTGTTGCAGTCAAGGGATTCTGGGTATGTAGACTCTGGGCTCGGTGTTGTTTCGCAGGCAATCCTTTGTCCCGCCTGGGAGGGATGTGCGTAGCACCTGCCTTACCCTCCGCTAATAATGCAAACCATCCACCGGAGAATGCTAAATGCAGGTGTGGAATGTGTACAGCCCTATACTAGTGTCCAGTAGGCAATTCTCATGGATGGACACCCGTATGGCCAAGATGGCACCCACAACTGCAAACCCGGTAAATTACAGCAGCGTAAGGCATAACACAGGAAATACACAAAGGGACTACAGTTGACATTCCACATACAAAGCCGGACCGTCGTGCCAACACTGCATACACAGCACTCAATCTGCCAGCAACAGAATGAGGAGCACCGCTACCGTACAGCGGAACAGATGTGCGACCTGTGGAACACATACTAATGGCACACACACAACGTCAAGTAGGATATGTAAATATGGCATTCCCACCTATGAAGACAACATGGTTTAATGAAAACATAGGTAATCAACATGTTCCGGTGGTGTTATATTGGAAATACGGTGACGGATATGTCCCATTGGGATGTCTGAGGTTTATATGAAGCAGTTGCTAACCAGCATCTTTGGATGTATGTCATCTGTTCACAGTACTAAATCACCTGGTTATGTAGCACCATGTAGACTGGGTAGTGAAACAGACATCCGCGATTGGGGAACATACACCAGCAGTGAAAAGCACTGGGCAGGTGGACACAGTCCAGCAACATCTAACTTGACATATGCACATCGGTGTCCATTGTAGGACCCAAAAATTCTATTCAGGGAATGCCTGCTAGCTTCCTGCATTACTCACGTGATCTCATTGTCGTCACCACGTCACAGGTACACATATGCACCGCAAGCGTGTTCAATGTTGATGATAGCTGTCCATGAAATGCAGCACACATGCACAGAAATACCCTGGGTGCCGTGTCCATAGAACTGCGTCCACATCACAGTCCTGCACACATGAAGGATGTGTAATGGGTACTATCGACTGTTGCAGTCAAGGGAGTCTGGGTATGTAGAATCTGGCCTTGGTGTAGTTTCGCAGGCAATCCTTTGTCCCGCCCCGTGGGAGGGATGTGTGCGTAGCACCTGCCTTACTCTCCGCTAATAATGCAAACCATCTACCGGAGATTGCAAAATGCAGGTGTGAAATGTGTGCAGCCGTACACCAGTGTCCAGTAGGCAATTCACATGGATGGACAAGCGTATGACTAAGATGGCACCCATAACTGCAAACCCGGTGGAATTACACTGCCGTAGTAAGGCATTACACAAGTAATACACATAGGGACTACACTTGACATTCCCCATACAACAAACACAGACAACCAGCCGATGAAGTCCAAAGCAAAGACGAGGTACTGTAGACACCGTCAGTGACCACTCAGAGCACACCAGTAATTAAATGCAGTCACCATAGTTTACTGAAGCTCTTTTCGTCTGCCTCATAAGCAGACTTATTCAGAATACATACAATGCAGTCCAACCTACTACATGTAAAGCCCTTAATTGGTCAGTAAATTAGATGTGCTAGGTATTACTTACATGCCTCAAAGGCAAACAAGCAAACAAACATTACTTGGGTTACAGATTCCACACAGTGAGGATATCAGACATTGCTTCGAAAGGTACATTCTTCATAGAGAAATAGAAATATATGTATATATATGAAAGATGAACCAACATAATGTTTTCCAAATGTCTGACTGTGTAAGCTACATATATATGTTCTTCGGACTGTGCCAATATATTAAAAGAACTGCAGACACCTAGTAATATAAATGAACCATAATATACACAGATAAACCGTATGATTATGACTAATGTAAAATAGACCAACGAAATGTAAAGATTCACAATGTGGTAATGTAAATATTCATTTAGAAGGTTACTTAAATAAATCAATTCAGACATCCATGTCAAAATACTAACAGAAGGCCAGCGAGGTGCCTGCCCTCACATGTACTGGGATGTTGTTCCACAGCATAGTGAGTGTCTGGGTGATGAATCTGTCCCACCAACACGTTCTATTAATGACAGTGTCAAGGTGTACGTCACCTGCCCTTGTGGTTCTGAGGGATCTAACCTCTCTAGGTGAAGCATACACATCAGATCTGGGTTCGACATGGCCTTGTATGCCAGGCACAGGTCACCTCTGTGCAAGTGGTATGCAACTGTATACATCTGTAATTCTTTCAGTTGGTCAGTATAACACATATTCCTGAGACCCTGCATCTGTTTGTCGATGAACTGTTGGTGCCTTTCCAGCTGCTGCAGGTGTCGGGTCAGATACATTCTGAATGGGGCATTGTACCCAATCATAGGTCTAATGAGTGATGAGTACAAGGGGACAATGACCTCCCCTGATCTAGATGTGAATCCCTTCATGATGATGTGGGCAATGTGGAAGGTCTACCTAACTACGTTAGCAACGTGTGTGTCTAACGAACGGTTAACAACAACCCGGGTCCCCAGATCCCTGGTAACTCCCTCTGTGCTCAGTGGATTGCCACCTATATGATAGCTAGGGGTAACCTTGTTCTTCCCGAAGGGTACGACTATGCATTTCCTGGCATGTAGCTGTAGGCCATGTCTCGGCCACCACTCCTCCACATCTGTGAGGCACTCCTGAAGGATATCTGTGCAGATGTGTGTCTGACTATGGCACCCAGTTTGCAGTCATCTGCAAACATTGTCACCCATAACCCCCCTGTGTTTGCTTGTACTTTGGAAACGTAGATGCTGAGAAATAGTGGACCCAGGACTGGGCCCCATGGGATGCCGCTTGTGACTGGCTGTGAGTATGACATGGCGCCAGCAACTATGACCATGTGTGTTCTGTGACTTAGCCAGTTTGCAACCCATATGGCGATGTATGGATATACGTTCAAGATGACGGGTTTATCACTGATACCCGAGGGTGGTATTGTGTCGAAGGCCTTTGCCAGGTTGAGGTAGGCTGTATGGACTGCTTTACCCTCATCAATGGCCTTGGTGACTGATCCTACAAAGTCAAACACGTGTAAAAGGCATGATCTGACTTTGACCAAGCTAAACTGGGGTGTATCCAAAGTATGCGAGTCCCCTATGTCTTTATCTATGAGTTCCATTATGATCCCTCTCCATGGCTTTGCAGATAAGGCTTGTCAAGCTAATGGGATGGTAATAACCAGGGTCAGTGGAGGCACCATCTATGTGAAGTGTGACTACAGTCGCCTTGTGCTACTACTGGCAATGCATCCTGAGGTGAGGCTAAGATTAAACAGCTGTCCTAAGTGTGGGTTTAATTCCCCATAGAGTTCATGGAGTACACAGCTGGGACACCATCTGGTCCCATGGATGCTGTGTTGACTGCCGTGGAGACAGCATTTCCCACCTGTGTGTTACAGATGTTCCAGGATCTACAAGTCTCAGGTATAGATAACTCTCCATGTGGGGGGGGGGAAATGTTAGCACTGAACATGTTAGCCAGTATGCTGGCAATGTGTGTAGGTTCAGTCATCTTCACATCATTGCGAACCCGGTTTGAGCATATCTGGGAGTGTCCTCCCAGGTGTCCAACATAGCTAAAGAAGGACTTATGAATGTCTGTTGAGTCCTTGTTAAATTCTCTGTTGAATTTCCCCTGGATGATTTCATGACAGCTTGTAGTTCTTCACATATAATGAGCAAGGGTGTGTTACCTTACAAGTATTCCGCTGTAACTTGTACTATCTACCTCCTGTCGTTGTAGAGCTAGTTCATGGCTGGGGTCCACCAGACTGCATGCTTGTCTGTGGTACAAAGAGTCTCTGTTTTGTATGGGATTGCCTCATCCATGCAGTCCTGTAGGTGCTGGTGGAAGGCATATGTATGTGATTCAGCGGTTTGAGTGATGTTCACCACTGGCTCAGGGGCCTTAAAGGAGACCACAGTAGTGTTCAGAAGTGTGAAATAGGCTTTTGAGAAAGGCATATGTATGGTAACCGGCAGCACTGTACACATGGAACATCATGGCAATACACCACGGCTGGATGTGGGTAATGCTGGACATACCCACGGCAGACGTGGCGGCTCGAGTCCGATGCCCAAGGGACCACACACATAGCCGGCCTCAGGCATAGGCCAAGTAGGCAGCCGTCTAGGGCATTGCTCTACTCGGCGGGGCACCTCTCCAGACATTGTTTGGTGTAGGTAGACCAGGAGGGGGGTAACGGGTGATGTTGCGGTGGCAACTTCTGCCTAGGGCACCACTTAACCTAAGGCCACTCTTCCCGTGGGTAATACAGCAGTACCCACACCCAGACGCGGGTCATTGCTAGTATGGCATATCATCTATGGCAAGACACCATATATTCCCAGACATAATGGCACAGCATAATGCCTGTCCGCCACTCAAACGCAGACATCGTCACCCGGCGGTGCGGACGTATTCGCGCGAGATGTCCGTTACCAATGTCGACATTGTCTCGCTTTGTGAAACAAACCCCACATAGCGATTCAATACTAAACAGCGACGGAGAACCCGATGTCCCCGTGGCTGAGCTGTTCAACCTGTTCCGCCATGTTAAATGTGTGTAGCACAGGAACCGCCCAAACCAAACAACGGACATGTCTGTGGCTCAGTGAAAGCCACACGCAATGGTAAACCCATGTAATATTGCGACACAGGTCATACATACCGAGGGTTAGTAATGGAAATAGGTACGTTCGACCAGACCGTGTGCAATTAGTATAACAAGATCTACAACGGGTACACCGGCCAATCAGCGACACGGTTATGAATAATTGGGGGTGACATGGTACCATAGACACGGACAAACGTGCCCATGTGACTCATCTAACATTCGTACACGGTCAGGGCAGTTCCGTACACTGGGCGGACAAGACCAAACCCAAAGCACCACAGCAACACCCTGACAATCAAAGGCCTGTATGCGGGGATATAAGCACCTGTCATCTGAACATCCCTGCGGTCACGACATATGCATCCTGGGCCATGAGCGAGGGGGAATAAGGAATGTTTAACATGCAGTACCGCACCTTTCCCAGCAGGAGAATGGATGCCTGTGACGCGTGATCATGGGGTGGGATATGTAAATGTACTTAAGTACCATGGGTATGCATATTAATGACACCGAGCAGCTAACGTGTAGTGGTCACAGTAACTGGCAAACGTGAATGCAGTCACGCTTTGAATTACGACTATGGAACATATAGATGTGAACGCATTAATGTACGCGTCCATGCTGCAAAGACTGTTACATGTATAAAGTTGTAAGTGTGTTCTGCACACGTCCGTCAACCGGATCAGACATATGTTACCGAATAGTCACAACTAACACATAACACGAACCACACAGACCCGTAAACATTTATAAACAGGATACGGATATGCATGTGCCTGCGCGTAACCCACAATTAGGAATTGCGAAGTGCGTGTAGCGTGTGATCCACTGGAAGCAGGGAAGGTTAAGGATGTGTCCTCCACTCATTTACATTCATAATTGTACAATATATGCTTAAATAGTACTTACTGATTCCATGCTTTGGAATCGTAATGCTACAATTATACACATTGATATAAAATATCCTGATCAACACACTACATTCTAAGGTTTACTCACAACAATTATCAACTATTTTCAAGATACTGATTGTATTGACCGATATCGTATTTATATTAACACATTGTTGTCGATTATTGTTTCCATGAAGTAATGTATGCAACACTGATTTGTATATGTCACGTCATAATCAAGACTTGTAGCACTGTCCACGTAACTATGAGCAGGTTTATTGATTATTTGACTTTAAACTGACTCTGAAGGAAGTGTATAAGGACAACTATGTAATGCATTTCATGCTCGATGATGCCCCATGTTAGTAGGTGACAGTGCTCGCATGCTTTGACTGTGGAGTCTATCGTTTTTGTCATTGTCTGTTTTGGCGATATATGTTCAATAATGACGTGTATGAAGATGGGCAGGACGCAAGGATTGCTATATTTCCGCTTACTGGCACGTGGATATAGATAGGCCAAGTAATACATAATATGGGTAGTCAAGCAGACATCCACGATTGGGGAACATACAGCGGCAGTCAATACCACTGGCCAGATGGTGACAGTCCAACACGTTCTACACTTTACATATGCACATCGGTGTCCATTGTAGGACTCAAAAATATATCGTTTACACCTTTACACGCCGGGATCGTCCAATCAGAGTACCAGCCGTGACTACGGCACAGCTAGACATATGCACCACCAGCGTGTTTAAGGTTGATGATACCTGTCTATGAAATGCAGGACATATGAACAGAAGTCCCCAGATTGTCGTGTCCATAGAAGTGCGTCCACATCCCAGTCCTGCACACATGAAGGATGTGTAATGCGTACCGTGGGGGTTTGCAGCCATGGGATCCTGGGTATGCAAAATGGGGCTCGGTGATGTTTGGCAGATAATCCGTTGTCCCGCCCCGTGGGAGGGCTGTGGGTATAGCACGTGCCTTACTCCCCACTAAGGATGCAAAGTATCCACTGGGTAATGCTAAAAGCAGGTGTAAAATGTGTTCAGCCCTACATCAGTGTCCAGTAGGCAATTCCCATGGATGGACAAGTGTACGACCAAGATGGCACCTATAACTGGACACCTGGTGGAATTACACAGCTGCGGTAAGGCATAACACAGGAAATACATTAGGGACTACAGTAGACACTCCCCATACAAAGTCAGACCGCCATGCGAATCCCAGCGTACACAGCAGCCAAGGTGCTAGCAAGTATGTGGGGATCACCCGCTTCCACTCGGCGGAACATACGGGTGACCTGTGGAACACATATTCATGGCACACCAACAACGTCAACTAGGAAGGTCATACTATGGTTAAAATATGGCGTTCCCACACATAAATAACATACTGTCATGAATAAATAGGTTCTACATGTACCGGCTGTGTTATAATGACAATACAGTGGCGGATAGTTCACAATGGTACCTCTGAGGATTACTTAAAGCAGTTGCCAACCTGCAGTACTACAGTAACACCATATGGGTAAATTGTGGAAGGACACGGTTTCCGTAGTGCTACATAATATGGGTAGGCAGACAGACATCCGGGACTGGGGAACATACGGCGGCAGTCAAACCCACTGGCCGAATGGACACAGTCCAACATGTTCTACACTTTACATATGCACATCGGTGTCCATTGCAGGACCCAAAAATTACTCCTTAAGTAAGTGTGGGCAGCATAGTGTGAACCGGAAGAGGTGACAGCCGTGACTACGGCACAGGTAGATATATGCACCACAAGCCGTCCTCAAGGGTGATGACAACCATCCATGAAATGCAGGACATATGAATAGGACTCCCCAGGCTGCTGCGTCCATACACGCGGCGTCACATCCCATTTCCGCACACATGAAGGGTGTGCAAGGGGTACTGTTGAGGGTTGCAGACATGGGATCGTGGGTATGCAAAAATGGGTGTCGGTGTGGATTGGCAGATGATTCGTTGTCCCGCCTGCAGCGGACGGGCTGGCCATGGCATATGCGCATTCCGCAATAATAATGCCGATCATCCACCGGAAATGGAGAATGCAGCTGTGAAATGTTTACAGCCCGATACTAGTGTCCAGTAGGCAGTTCCCATGGATGGACGAACGTACGGCCAAGATGGCACCCATAGCTGCAAACCTGGGGGAATCCCACAGCTGTTGCAAGGCATAACCCAGGAAATACAGATAGGGACTACAGTAGACACTCCCCATTCAAAGCCAGAATGCTGGGCAGATACCGGCGTACACAGCACTCAATCTGCCAGCACATCACTGGGGATCACACGCTTCCATACAGTGGAACAGATGGGTCACCTGTGTAAACATACCAATGGCACAATCTCAACGTCTGCTGGGAATGACATACGATGGTCAAACTATGGCATTGCCACCAATGAAAGACATCCTTCAGTGAATTAATAGGATTGATGTCAATAGACCATGGCAAACACCCAATGAACAGGAAAGACTTGCTGGCACCCTATGGCCACAAACCATGTCACACATAGGTAGATGGAACAGTCAACTTAAACATGTCTACCTACACGCCGCATATGGTATCCAAAGGTACTTCATAGACATGTATGCGCTATCACCCGTTGGCCCCGTGAGACTTACATAACATGGAAGTATCCAGGCTTTAAATGTCCACCCTTACACTTCCATTTGTCACTTTCTATGCGAACAATGAACATGTAGCCACAGCATAGAAAGCACAGACGCACTGCTAACGGAACACACACATGTCAACATCACAGACAGCATACTATGAACACACGTATTACATGATATTGTACTATGAAACACAAACAAACCAGCAACCTGCTGCAAGAATAGTCCCCGTAGTTCGACACAACACAAGCCTTCGTAACATTTAAACAGTTTATTAAAACATGCAATGTTTGCGTTGTTTCCACAATGTCTGCAGAAAACAGCAAAGTCTAAGAATGAAAAACAAAAAACAAAAGTCTGGAAGGAGAAACAAGTGAGGCTCTGGAATACACAGAAATAGCGTAAAAAAACACCTTTTATTACCGCTTTCGTCCGAAGACTTCATCAGAATACAGAACACTAATGAATGTCTTGATTTTTAAAGTCTAAGAATGTTCACAATCAACAATGTGAGTCTTAACAAGATTTTAAATATCACACTGTTGATTGTGAACAGTTTAAGAACTTGCTTTTTCAGATGAAGTTGCGAAAGCAACGGAAACACACACTCACACGGAAGGGACGGGAGATGAACCTACGCCTATCTACATGAACTCACTACAGTATGAAGCATTTACAGAATGCGCTACCGAGTTTACTGTAGAGAGCGCTGTCAGAGGCATACTTGTAGGCTGGTGACGTCACCCGCAAAACAATAGTTGGCAATAGCCAAGGTATGTGTTGCGGAGCGTCTTAAAGCATGTTCATTCGCAGAGGCAGCTGGGAACACACACACACACACACGGAAGGGACGGGAGACGAACCTACGCCTATCTACATGACCTTACTACAGTATGAAGCATTTACAGAATGCGCTACCGAGTTTACTGAAGTGAGCGCTGTCAGAGGCATACTTGTAGGCTGGTGACGTCACCCGCAAAACAATAGTTGGCAATAGCCAAGGTATGTGTTGCGGAGCGTCTTAAAGCATGTTCATTCGCAGAGGCAGCGGGAAACACACACACACACACACACACACACACACACGGAAGGGACGGGAGACGAACCTACGCCTATCTACATGACCTTACTACAGTATGAAGCATTTACAGAATGCGCTACCGAGTTTACTGAAGTGAGCGCTGTCAGAGGCATACTTGTAGGCTGGTGACGTCACCCGCAAGACAATAGTTGGCAATAGCCAAGAGTTGTGTTGCGGAGCGCCTAAAAGCATGTTCATTCGCAGAGGCAGCTGGAAACACACACACACACAGAGACACACACACACACACACACACACGGAAGGGACGGGAGATGAACCTACGCCTATCTACATGAACACACTACAGTACGAAGCATTTACAGAACGCGCTACCGAGTTTACTGAGCAGAGCGCTGTCAGGAGGCATACCCCTACGTGGGTGGTATCATTTGCAGAGGCAATGCGCCCGATCGGGAGTTAGGTCAGAGTGCGCAGTCACGCAGCCCGTTACCATCCCAAGGTCGCCGTACAGTAACACGTTAGTGCTGCAGTCGGGAATACCAAGTAACTACTGATCAGTACATCACTGCCTACACAACAGAAACCTGGCCATGCCACAGACGTGGCCGTTGCGAAGGGGATACAGGCATGCACCCGGGGTATACCTGCAGTCGGCCGCGGTTTGCACTGTGCTGTGTGTCTATCTACACAGCTGCCTACTGGGCATGCTCAGACACTTAGAGTCGGCACAGAGCAGACATGCATACACATGGTGCGACGGCATGGGTGGCGGAATGTGGACCGTCGTGTGTGTCCAGCCACACAACAGCAACCCGGCCATGCCACAGACATGGCCGTTGCATCGGGGAATATCTAGGTGCAATTAACCATGTGTAGGACTGGCCTACAGTTTGTTGCATGCTACAGACAACCCTCCCAAACACAGGCTACCTGCACAGATGTCCTGAGGACACTGGTGAGTGGGCATGCTCTCACAACAGCACTGTATTGGGTGACATGAACCACCCATACATAGACTGGGAACATCAGCCATGGCACAACACACTACGCCACCGGTCACAGGTGTTCTCACACCTGGCCACTGTTAAACAGCCATGCACCATACATACTAGGGGGGGATGTCTGACAGTTCTGCCCATCACACATGGTGAGGATATGCCCCACACAGGATGTACAGCCCTCAATGGTGATGCCAGACCGTATAGTGGATCCACTGGTCATCCACATCTTGTAACCAACACCGGCATGGGGGACCTAAGTGATGACCTCTCCACAACAAACCACACACATCATATGACCGGTGTGGTACCCTACAAGTCCTCCATGCCAGTGTTGACCCAGGCCAGACCGGCAACCGCCTAACGAATGCATTCTCTGAGCACCCACATGCATGTCTGCAACAGGCAAACATGATAACATCAGGACCTTGTCCACCACAGGTAAGCACATGGTGTGGTGGACCCCAGCCACTGACTAGCTGTACATCAACAGTTGGAGCTAATACATGACAGAGCAATGTCAATACCAGGGAAACCATCTCCCATTCATACCGGCGTCACCATACGGCCACATACAATCATCCATGGCCGCTTGTGGGAGTGGTACTGCAGAGGGCACATGAGACAACCATAGGGCCTTCCTTAACTGTGGTAAGGACATGGTTGGGGGCACACTGACTTGGCTGGAAATGGTCCAGAATGGTACAACGGTCACTGCACCCACAGACATTGTCTGCAAACCAGCGGACATCTTCCATGCATACATCCCACCCCCCCCCCCCAAGAGGGGACATATCCATCCCACCAGAGTGTAGCCTCCCAAACATCTCATATGGCCTGGAATGATCCCATATCTGTATGGCGGTTGACACAGCACCACTGGGCACCGATGGTGTCCCTGGCTGTGTGCTACCCATCCTCATTGAGGGCCTCGGCCCACACATGCGGCCACTGTGTCATGTTAGCTTTACTATGGGCTATGTCCCCAATGGATGTCATATGGCATCTGTGATCCCACTATGCCAGGGTAGTGCTGTTATGGACTGTAGACAGCCACACCCTATCTGCTTGACAAGCCTTGTCTGCAAAGCTGTGGGGAGGTCCATACAGGCGCCCATGGGTACAGACAGCGGTGTACAGCCAATACCGGAACATACCCACAACAACATAGTCAAGGGCAGATCCTGCCTCCCGAACCTGCTCGTCCTGTCTGGAGTGGTCACCAAGGCCATTGATGGGGATACGTGGGTTTGCACACAGTACCATGACCTGGTGGGAGCGTTCAGAGCACACTACACATGGGACTCATGGAAAGGCTCGCCAGCATACATGTGTGGACATATGTCACCCGATGCTTCTCAGAAAGGTTGGAGGTCACACCACACATGGTTGGTGTTCCTGGTGCCTTGTCACACTCATATCTGGTCTCCAGTGGAGGCCCACAGGACTCAGTCCTGGGCCCCCTGCCATATGGCATTCGACCTTCCACTGTGCATGCAATCATAGGGGGATTGTGGCAGACAAGGTATGCAGATGACAACGCATCGGCCACCATACCCAACACCCCATGTGACACAGACATCCACCTAGGGCGTCATAGACATGGATAAATGGTGCCAGAGCCATGGCCTGCTACTACATGCCAGAGAAGGTGCAGACCTACCCAGTGTGAAGGACATGTTCGGCCCAATGTCACATGTAGGTGGTAAGCCATTCCAGATGGTGGACATGTTCATGGAAATGGCTACGACACCTGTCGTTAACATCTGTCAACACACACAATGGCAATGTGGGTGTGAAGACATTCCACTGTGGCCTCCTGGTCTGGAAGGAATCACATCGACATCAGGGGTGTTCATTGTACCCCTGTACACATCACACACCAGAGCAATGACTGCGTACATTGGCACATCTGGCCTGTAGCTAACCTGACGCCTGCAGCACTCGGGAGGGCCGCAAACGTTACACAAGGCGGGGATGACGGTGCTAGGACATGTGTCACAAGCTGCACGACCAAGGGGACTCTGGCTGTAAACCTTCACAGCACATCTGCTCTGTGGTGATCTGTGCCTGGCATACACGGCCATGTCTGACCTGGGTGACATGGGCATATTCCACTTCCTAGGCTCCAGGCAAACACGGGCACAGAAGCGACTGTCACACACATCACCACAAAGATGAGTGTGACGTGCTGGGGGAACAGGGTCAATGGCTGGAGACCCCCTACAACACGTAGAGGAGTGCCAGCCCATGTGACGGAAAGGCACTGATTGCCTTAGTCCAGGAGTAATAATGAGGTGTGGATGTGTGGATATAGTTATGCACCAGGCATCATCTGTGTGTCAGTGCTGGACGAGGGACTGGGGACTGATGGATGTGGCATCCCCATCCTGAGGGGTGCTAGCAGCCACACACGGTCATGCTAGGTCCACACATGTCGTAGGGCACATACCCTGTTATGTACATGTGCGCCTATGTTCCTATGTAGGGGTCCATGCCGAGTGCGGGTACCTGTGCTATGCTGATGTTGCCAGACATGCCTGTGGGTACCCCACGACTCTCGTGGGGAACTAATTACAGTGCTCCCAGTAGGCACATGCAAGTACACCATCATTGTCATACGGGTTAACGGAACCAACATGGTGCTACACATGTAACCACCACACATACTGTGTACACAGATCAATGAATGCTGCACCTGTCCTGCATGGTATGTCTGCTGCATGATGTCAGTGCACAGCCCACATCACATACACACCTGTCACCAGCCATACACACACACCACAACATACACATCACGTACTATGCGGACACAGGTATCACATCCACCTCTCACTATCTTGTCCACCCTGTGCATCAGAATATGTTTGCATAACCATGCACTGATGGTGTAGCTCACAGTTATGTGGCAGAGACTTCATCATATGCACAGGGTGATATGTGCCACAGGCATAGGCTGTACCAATGGATGACATCATGTGTGTGTGTAAGGGCCTGTGCATTGACTGGGCATGACTGTGTACATTGCATGTGGGTGTGGTGGAGCCCTACAGTCGTGTTTGCTGTGTGTGGGTTTGTGTGTACACAGTTCAGTAATCTGTGATGCCTACACGGGGTATGCTTGGCAGCCCCAGACTGTACAGTGCAGGTGTTACGGCTCACTGTGTCCGCCTGCCGCGACGTGACCCGGGCCTGGGGTCGCACGGGCACGACCGGGTGTAGGTACAGACAGTCCACTCTCCGATGTCACATGTCCGCTGGAAACGTGCCCACGCCGGGGCCATCCAGGGCCACGTCCACGTGGCCTGCTCTGTCCTGGTGTGGTCGGTGTAGTAGCAGCTGCACTGCTGCTGCTACCAGCACTGGGTGGGCGGGCATGGGAGGTGGCACGCACACGCTGACCTGCACCAAGTGGTGTTGCTGGCCTATGCCCACGTGCCCTATGCCTCACCCCTACCTGGTGTTCCTGCACAGGCAGCCCACACTCAAGGATGGCCATGCCTCGGTCGAGGATACCAGCCATCTCACCCAATCTCCTATCCAGAACATCGGCAAGATGCTGTTGGGCATTCGCCAATGCCTGGATGTTGTCATTCAAGGAACGGATTGCGGACCTCTGCAGCCTCTGCCCTTCCTGGTTCTGCTGTTCGGCACGTGCCTGCACCGCCATTACAGTCTGGAACATGCGTCTGGTTATACCAGCTGCTGCACCCTGTACGGCAGGTGCATGTGTAGCGGTGCTCCCCCTACGAGCAGCACCTGCCACATGCCTGCGTGGCACTGCACCAGTCATTACACTGGCAACATCGTGTGTACCCACACCTTCTGCAGCCACCACACATTCCTGCTCGATGCCAACAGACGCTGACTGACCGTCATCTATGGGCAACGGTGTTGGGGTATGTGTCGGCATCCCCACCGTGTTCAGGGATGAAGCGGACGTAAGTGTGCTGTTATCCAATGGCACAATGTGTGCCTGTGACGACCCTGCCTGTGCCTCATGCACATGGTCATCACCACTAGTATCTGTGGGGACACTAGCATCAGCTTGACCGCAGGAGGGGAACTCACCTACAGCACCTGTCAATACAAAGGCATACCGTCAGTTACAACACACACACACACACACACACACACACACACACACACACACAGACATCATGCATGTGATATTGCAGGTGGCATGCAGCATTCACACACCACAGACCAGTGAATGTAGACCAGACATTCCTAGTGGCAGTATGCACACTGCCCTGGTGGGAACAGTACAACAGGCAGGTGTCTTTTAGTAGGCATGCAGTACACACATTCATGGTAGTTTGCATGCATCACCGTGATACACCGTGTGGCCACGGGCGAGTTGACAGTACACATGTCTGCTGACACTATGTCATGTACACCGCAAACATGTGTGGTATCATGTGGACATGTGACAATGGTGTCCCACCGCATGCACCACATCACAATGGCTGTCATGGTGCAGTGTTATGTGTACAGTCCACAGATACAATGTATGGTTAACAGGGATGTCTGTGCAGGTGCGGTTGGTGTGAGCTGTGTACATAGCTGTACAGTGTGGAGTGCGGGCACTGTGCCACTGCACAGTAGCAGGACACAGTTATGTTTCCGTGTGATGCGTGACCTGGATGCATTACATTGCCATGTCTGTCAGTCAGTTAAGCCGCTCAGCAGCACGTATGTGGTGGATATTGGAGGCACCTGTAGTAGCTGTGGAGAGGCATTCCATGTCAGTGGTGTACTACATCGGATGTCCAGGGGGGCCACTACAGTGATGAGCCCACTATGTGTGTACAGGGTGCAACGGTGACTACCCACTGTGGATGTACTGTGTGGAAACATGCCTGTAGGTATCGACCATGGCCTTGTCTGTCTGGGTCATTGACAATTGTGTGTGGTGGACATCATGCACATGGCCCTGTGGTGGCCCATGTGACATACAACCATAGTAGTGTAAGGTGTCACATTCCCTACAGATATGTGGACAGTGTGGATGTGTGCTATGTCGCATAGGTCATGTCATGGTGTGACAATGTTGCAGCCAGACATCCACGCATGGGACATGGCATGTGTCATGTCACAACGTGCACCCGATGCAGGGGCATAGGTCACATTGGTAACACCTGTGCTCTGGCAAGATCACAGCTCACTATGTGGTACTGTGTGCATACTGCAGAGGCATACCGATGCATACTACACATGCAGCCATTGTGGAACACCTACACCATTGTATGCATAGCTGAATGCACGTGACACACCAATAGGCCGTGTGGTGTCATGCCACTCTACACTAACGGTTGTATCTACTGTACATGGGTGGTGTGTGTCGGGTGGTGCAACCTGTATACCGTGACTGGGGCACACACAGGTGTGCATGTCATGCATGGACACATGGGGAATATCAATACACCATATCATGCCTTTGACTAGCAACAGACTTACCTGCAACAGACCCTTGTGTTTGCGACACGCCAGACGTACCTGTAAAGGGATGACACAAAGGTATACACATTATCCATTACTATCGCCACAGTCAGCAGTGTGCATGTCACATCATGCTCAGGAGTTAGCATGTGCTATGCACATGTCTGCTAACACAACATAGCATACTGTAGTATGCGTCTTGTGTGGCCATATACCTGGCATGTATGGCTATATTATGTGTTGTACTATGACACCCACCCCCACATCACTTATCATACAAACATGCAACCCTGACTTACCATGCAGCTCCAAGCTCATAGTTCGGGAGACACCCACCTCCACGATGGACGCATGGGTTTCTGCATGTTGTTCCGTGGGTGTCCCCAGACTGGCCAGGAGCTCCTCCGTGGCTGTGAGTGGGGCTGGGTTGGTGGCCCACCACCTGTCCCACGTTGTTGTCTGGCGATTGCAGTGGCACGCTGTCTTGCATGCCGGATCAGGTCTGTGCAGTGCCTGCGGATCTGCTGATAAGTGCGGTTGTATCCGCCCAGGCTGTTCACCCTCCTGCACATCTCCTCCCACATCTCCTGTCGTTCCTGTGCCTGCTGTGGCACATGACTAAATAACATGTTATGATTACTATGGAGGTATGGTATGATCACCTCCTCCTCCTGTCGACTGAATGCAGGAAGCCAGGATCGTGGCATTATCTGTAAGACATAATGATGGTGGCAGGTCACATTTACACTGCTGTGCTGGCATACTGTTGGAGATACATTGCTATGACAAGTACGACATCTGCACAGTAATCTGTGAAAGGCATCGTGGCAGTGACACAGCCGATGTGTTGTCTTCACACCATTGAGCAGTGTGTGTCACATCATATCTGTTTGCCACCCCATCACACTGTACACGCACCATGTAGATGTTAGCCAGCTGTGGACATGTGTACCTGGCTGCACCTGTGTCCATATCACTGGCATAGGTCCCCATGTGATGTCGGTGCTGCTGTTCACCTGGACGCTGTGTATATGTCAGTACACATCACATCTGTAGCCATTGTGAACGTCAGCGGTGGCACTGTACACATACACATGGACACCTGCACATGCATGTGTCGTGCCATGTACATCCACACAGCACTGTACGGGTGTTGGACAACATGCCACAGCTCACCTGTGTTGCACATGTGATAGACATAGGGCAATGTGTAACCATGACACATTAGCAGGACAGGCCATGCATAGCATGTACACACAAACATTGTCCAAAGCATCACATAGCACCTGTGACACCACAGGGTGCATCACCGCCACATTACTGCTGTGTATGGTTGATAGTGAGAGTGCCTTTTGTCCATTGCACCATGTAGGACTGTGATAGCTCATGCAGCCTTGCTGGGCAGGTCTGCATGGTATGGCAGGGTATGCCACATACATGGCACTGGGTTGTGATCCACCTGGGGGTTTACGATATTGGCAGGGTGGCTGTCCATTCCATATGTCAGTGCTATGTGTATATGGACATTCAACATGTCTATCGCCATGGTGTGGACACTGGCCTCAAGCGAGGTATGCTGCACGCTGCTTGCTGAGGGTGTGTCTGGTGCATGCAGGTATCACACATCCATGCATACACTGTAACCCTGGCAGGTGCTATGTGCTGGGATATTGATCAACACAGTGCTGTATGTGGACACACACCGCTATCCCGTGCACATGGATGGTTGCCTGCACCGATGTGGGTACCACATATGTGTACATCCAGTGCCTGCTGCCACCCCCATGTCTTCTGCTGCACTACACACCGCCATCCCTCCCTCTGTGAATGTGGTGTTGGGCACGGCATAGGTATCCATGTATGGGGACAGGGATGTACACATAGCAGGGTCACTGATGGTATCGTCGATCAGACCATATGCGTAAGACACACCCCTCACACATATGACACATTCATATTGTTGTTCACAACGGTGACACAGCTATATTGCTATGCCAGAGACATTCACAGCCATACATACACAGATGCATGCACGTCCATCTGTGGCATGGCCTGGACTATTGGTGTGGTTCGGCACATTACATGTTTGACTGCAGCTGGCACAGACCTACTGTGCACATGTCTACACGGTAAGCCTGTTGTACAGTAGGCATCTGTGATGTGCTGTGCACATGTCATATCTGCACATTTGGTTGGTGTCCATCGGTCCACGGGCCAGTGGTGGGACACACAGGGATGTTGCTGAACATATATGCATGCAACCCTGTACAGCTGTAACACTAGCCTCTCAGATGCTCATGTGTGGTGGACGTGAACACCGTACACACACACATGTGGTTGTGGGCTGCCGGCCATACCCATCTCCTCCTGTGGGTTGCTATCATCCCACACACTCCTTGTATTGTATGTTCAGGCTATGGACCTATGTGGGGCTTGTGTGCATGCAATACGATACTATATGCCTTTGCACCCATCACAGACAATGTCACACAGGTACACCGGCAGCCGTACACATCACAGCTTGTTGTCAGCACGACACATGTGGTACACACATAACGCATCTCCTGTGGGACATGGTCATTTGTACAGGCATGTCCAGTAGTCACATACCACAGCTACCCCTACATGACGGCTATCCAGGACATGTGTGTGTACAGCTACTGTGACATGTACATGAGCAATGCCCCCCTACCTACATCACATGGTACTACCTGTGGAGTATGTGTGTCTGCATCCATGCTATGGCCATAGATGACAATTGTACATCAATATGTGCAACATACCTCATTGGGGGTTGTCATGTGCACATGTTCCATGTGTCAATGCATTGTTTGTGTCTGTTGGGCGGTCATTGTTGTGCATGGTTTACATGGCTGACATAGCGTACTGTGTCTGATTCCAGGTACTTCATTGGGCTACCAGCATTGTACATTTCTACAGCACATTCCAGCCATCATGTAGCCAGCTTAGATGACAGTGGGAGGTGTTCCGCCATGTGCACATATGTCACACAGTACGAGGGTGACTGACACACATTGTCAGGACTGGGTTCTGACTGCTGTGGATGTGTGTACTGGTGTTGACAACCATGACTGCACCAGATGGTGTCTTCTGGATGTGTAACATTCACAACACACACCTACATTCACATAGCAGCACATCGTCCATGACAATGGACATTCCTGCATGAACACTGCGCACGGTATGTCTGTATGACCACTGCATATATCACTGGTAGCCACCAGCATGGCTGCCTACAACAGCAGTGTGTATCCTGTGCAAACATGGGTTACACCAGTCACAACACACCTGTGTCAGATGGCCCTGTAGTGGGTGACAGTGCAGTTCCATACATCATGTAACAGTATACATCGTGCACCAGTATGTTGCAGACATGTGAACGGCTGTGCTAGTCGACATATGCACACATGACACATCACCTGGTACACCGTGTCTGCCTTGCCACCTGCTATTGTGACCACCCTGTGATGACATTGTACGCCCCACATGGACTGGGACATGTGATGGCTCAATGGTGAATTAACCCTCCAGGTGTGTGTCTAGCCAGGTGTCCAGTAGCCAGTGGTCTGCACGCAGGGATAGTGTACATTGGCCTACTCTGTCACTGGGACTGTTGACTATGGTCATACTGTAGTTATGCAGGCATGTGGTGTTTGTCCAGTCTGATAGTCGTGTTCAACCACACTACCATGGCACACATGACCTGTGGACATCTGCCTAAGGTGTGCAGCCCACATGTACATCTTCACATGCTATGCTGCCTGTGCAGCGGTGTCACATGTCTATCTCCGGCAGGGCTGTCACAGGTAGGCACAGCATGCAGTGATGTGTGACAATGCTTACACCCTCCACTGTGCTGTACACAAGCACTGCACACACAGTACAGCACACATGTCATTTATCTGCAGTGCCTGGGACCTGCCTCCATGCCCTACACGGCACACCTGCCAGTCCAGATTGTACACAGATCATACCTCCCAGGCACATACCTGGACTGCAACACACACGGGTGGGTGGTTCCCACACCACACAGTGATTTACACACATACTGTATATTCCCAAGACACATTGCATCATAGGTAATCCATGTTCAGATACCCATGTTCGTGACCGCTACGCACATTGTGACACGCGACTTTGAATACACTGTACACCACAGGTTACATGCTGGTCGTGTTGGCATACTGTACATTGCACCTAGGACAGTTGCTACTGCTATGTATTGACAGCAACACGCCCTTCCCTACTATGGACTCCCATGTACCCACACATGCTTGGCCATGCAGTACACATAGCTGGGTGACACATTACACGACACATACCATACCTACACTACCCTCGGCATGCACCAAACCTCCATGTGTCTGTGTGCTAGGCCTACACACATCCCCCCTCTGTTTGCTGAACATCCATGCTTCTCATCCCTGCTAGCCACACCCTAAACACACAACCATAGCAGCATGCATGGTACATACACTCTACAGCCGGTATTACTGACATCCACTGACAGAGGTAGTTGATGGCATGGCACCCCATACGATGGACAGTCTACGTGCCTATGCCAACACTGATCACAGTGCACTTCTGCTACATTTACACACTGGTAGGGACCATGCTATTCCACACAGAGACATGGTGGTACTGGCCTTTTCACAGATGCCACAGTGGTATTCCTGTTCCATGCACACGTGCTGTATGGGCACATGTGCAGGCTGTTGCACGGTAGTTATGTTCACCTGTGTGTGGTGTGTCACTTGACAGTCATGGTGTGTCCTCATGGTGCATGACATACTCCACAGCTAGCTACCTACACATGACTGCCAGACATTGCAGTGTGGGCCCTCACGCAGTGTGGTGGTATGTCTCTGCTGTTTGACTACATCCACATTCAATGCAGCATACCACAGTCATGCAGGCATTGCCAACACAGATGTTGCTGGCATCGTGCCTGCCAATGGGATACCTACCATCAATACACACTCTCACTCACTACAGGGTTCCAATCCTTGGCTGGACATTGTATTAACCCTGTGGACACATACATAGTACTGCCATGCACATGTTATGTCCGGGAACACAGTCCCAATGTCACCTCCAATCGCCGTAGTTGTTGTATCCCGCCAACCTGGCTGTTACATGTCTCTGCAGCAGCACACTGCATTGACTGCTAGCCCATTCATGTACGTTGTGTACCCTGACCACCACACTACCACATCTATCACACTACACATGGGTGGTACTGCATTGCACGTATGGGGCTGCATTTGTACACCCATGACTGGGCCATTCAGTATGGCACTGGGCCACATCTTGACATACATGCTTCACACACTCATTGACTACCTGCATGCCTTTACTGGCACCCTTGTTGGGCTTATGTGCGCCACAGCACACCACATCCCATGCTGGCCACCTGTCATACTATTGCATGGGTGGTTGGGGTGGTACAGAGGGTATCACATCAGACATGATCCGCTCTTTGCCCTTCAGCGCCATTCCACTTTATGCTATTGCCAATGTACACATCAAGCATCACATCGTACCCTATGTCTCGGGATGTTACGCCATGTGCCTCCTGTACAGGTCACACAGTGGTGCAGGCATATCATGCTAACTACAACAAGTCAGGGACATGTGACATTGCACAGTCCTCAGACATGTGGCCCCTCATGCTCAGTATTTGCATACGACACTACCTGCTGTCACACAGTATTGTCCATGCCTACATATACCACATCTACATACCTGGCAGCATTCTAGCTCATCCTACTCATATTGCTTACAACCATACAGGTGTCAGTGTGGCAGATATATCATGTAGATATCATTGCATCAGTTACATCACACATAGTGCATACACATCACCTTTGCATACTGACAGTCATGTGGTGTGTATCACATGGATACTGTCCCTATACAGGCATATCACGTTGTACATGGTTGATGTACACACACATGCCCCACATGGTGCTGTGGTTGCCATATTCCACCATGGCGTGGGTACACATGTGCAGGACCATGCATTTCTGGACCGTATGTCTAGCTGATACCTTGGGTGCCCTTGTACCTGTGCCATACACACATGTACACGCAGGCAGTGTTACAATAACACATGTGTGGTGTACCTTACACAATGGATACAACGTTACATGTCTCAGTATAGTCATGCTGTGATCTCTACCCAGCTCAGACAGTTTACATATGCAAATGACAGTCATGTAACACATCTGTACTCACCTGCATGCCACTAACACAGGGGTGTAATCTACTCTGCCATGGGCCATGTTCTCCGCAGTACTGATGCATGTAGTACTCCTACATGGCGCTTGCAGTGGGCAGGGTGGGAGGAGCAGTCCTGCATGTGTGCACAAATGCCACATTGCTCTGCCCGGCGCCTGTGTGACATCCACAGACTGGACACACACCGTGCTGTGGGACATAGGTCCTGTGCACATCCCACAGGGGCACACTGTGTCACTAGTCATGTGATAGCTCCCTGGTAGGGTGACACAGACCCATGGTACCACCACAGCAGACGTATTGTATAGACATACAGTTGACATCCACTTCTGCCGCTCAGTGGACACTACCATGGGGTGTCACTGCTGTGTACATTGCACATGTGTTTACACACGGCCCTGCTGGACATCATTGTGGCACACATTGCACCTGCTACGGAACGTTTGGACATGGTTACTTGCTGTTCCTCCATTTCGGTACCTATTCTGCTACTACATTGTCCCATATGTGCAGGCCATACATATCTTGTTTATGTACATAACATTAGGCCATCCCTCCATCATGCATGCTATGCCTGTGATACTGTCTATGATTTCTGAACATATCCATCATGACAGCTTTGCATTACACATAATTGACATAGTCACCCCTACTGCGTGGGATACGTGCACGTCGGCACATTCCGTATGACATCGACGGTATATGCCCATGCACATGTGTGCTGTGACACTATACATACATGTCCTATCCCCTGCTGTGGCACTTCATTGTTGGATATCCACTGCCAGCATCAGCGTGGGTGGTGGCATTGTTCTGTGTTTGAAATCCCTATGGCAGACCTGGGGTAGGGTTACCACCTGTCCCACTTTGCAAGGGACAGTCCCTCTTTGGGCAGTTGTGTCCTGACAAAACATATTACAAATGGCAAATGTCCTGAGATTGTGGGACATAATTATGTCCCATTTTTTATGTAAGAGTTGCATAACATAGTTATTTATGTTTGTAAATTCCTAAATGTTACAAGACACACAATAAGCAACTAAACTGCTACAAGACTACGATTTTATTTAGGCAAAAGAGTAAAGTTCTACCCTTTGTACTGACCATGGGTATGTGTCCACCTGTAACATCTGATGTGTGTCCCAAAATGTCCCACTTTGGCCATTTGAAAAGGTGGCAAGCCTAACCTGGGGCTATCCCGGGTGTGTACATGTTGTCCCACTGCTGTGCACACGTTGTCCACAGTCGTTGGTATGCTGCGCGGCTTAGCATTACATAACCAACTTTCACCACTCTCTGCCTGATGGACAGGTATCTTTACCTACACACACCGTTCACATACTGTACAGATTCGTCATACGTATCATGCGTTACACAACAGTACATCTCCTGGGTTCGACATACCTTTCTGGCCTTTGGTTCTGTTTTCGTCAGTACTTGCTTGCTACTCCTTTTGTATTCGCTATTTGTTCGGTATGAACATACGGTTTGAATATCCAGGGAGTCTTCCTTATATTCGTCGTCACCTGAGGCATGTGGGTTCATCACGCCAATAGCTGTTCCTCGGTGTGTACTTATGCGCATATCACCGGTGATCCCCCTCCATTCGTACGTTACGCGTCGGCACTGGGCCATGGTTCATTCCTCGTGTGGCCGTTGGTTATTTGCAATACCTTCGTGAGGATGGTATGTATTGTATCATGTTTGTGTGACTGCATCCACTATGTGTGGTGTCAGGTACATTTCGCTGTGGTGTTAGCCGTGGATTGTGTGTGTTGGGTATGGTATTCTGTTCGACATGTGGGTCTCCGTGTCCTGGCGGCGTCTGTCGATGGCGTTGTGCATTCAGATGTGTAACATAGCTGTTATATTCCTGTACACAACGGATGCAAGGATGCATCAGCTGCTGCTAGTGTTTCCCACGCAGCTTGTTATGGGTATGCTGCTGTCATTGACTGCCTGTATGTTTTTACTACGGTTTTAGCTGTTATCCCTTTGATATGTGCGATGGGGTATATCTGCGGATGTGGGTGACGGGTACGGGGTGTGGGTCTTGCATTTATACATACAAGATATGCTTGTGTGTGTGCTCCATCCCTGCTTGGGGAGCTGCAGGTTACCTGTCTGTTGTTCTGGGAATGTTTGTTTTGTTGATGTCGTGTGGTGTCGGTATCGCCTGCATGTGTGCTTCCTGCACGTATTCCTCCTTCACATCGGTTATATATCTGCGGATGTTCGTCCGTGCCTACTATCCATTGGCATTTTGTCACTGATAGTTACGGTGATTGTGGTCCTATACTTGGGACGGCCTGTATGCTACCGGTAGCCTCCTATTCGTGTGCCGCTTGCTTACTTAACGGTCGTGGAACACACAGCGGTATTTACGGGACCGTAAGTGTTCACGATTGGTGCCGATTTAGCACAGTCGTATTTTCGCCGTACATGCCTGATGCTGTGTAACGTTGCCGACATCTCGTGTTGAGTCTACCTTATGGACGCCATACATACGGTCATGGTTTGTACATGCGTCCTTTGCATCTCCTGTTGGCTATGGCCCTGTGGTACATTCTGGGACATTTCCGCTTTGCATCATTTTACGTCGCCACGTGCATAGCCACTGAGGAGATGTCAGTACTACTTTGTGGGTACTGCTGTACATACGCCTATAGTTCCTGTACTGTATGCCTACGCATGTTATTACACTCCGCCTGTGACATGTCATCTACATACACATTTTACAGTGGCACACACATTACACACACACAGCGGAACACACGACAACCTCACCTCACACATACACATATTGCCGCCATGGCTCTCTACCTTCTATTTCCAAAATGAGGAACACACACATTAGTAATGTGGAACAAATGGGCATAATGTGGAACACATAGTAATGGCATAGTAACAACTTCAGCTAAGTAGGTCATAGGATGATTAGAATATGCTGATTTACTTACAGTAAAGAACCTTTAATGAATTACTATGATTCATTTCTATTTACCAGGATGTCATTTAAATACATTCCTAACAATGGATGTTTGACAGACATTTTCAATGTGGAACTTTGTGGAACTGCGAGGACATGAACTGTTTTACACCCCAAATGAGGTACGTTCCTCATAATGACGTACACCTCACTGGTATGCTATCCGCAGACGCACCGACGGTTGAACACAATACCTACGTTGGCATCGCCGGGCGGCGGCGTGTATCTCCGCACTCATATCCTATGGATATGACATGCACATATCCCGTTACTGTACCGTGGACTGGTGATCATCCCGACACGCGGATATGTATTGATGCAGGTTGACATTTCCATGGCTGGCGTTACCTGCTCTGCCCACCCTCCCGGATGATCGGGTTGTCGGTCACTATGTTTACTATGTGGAGATTTCGCGTCTTACTTATCTGTGAACTTGCATCCCTGGGTTCCATATTACCCTGTTGTACTTTATATCTGTGTATGCGCATATATTTCTACATGTGTACTGATATCTATTTCCGTATCTGTGTATGCACATAAGTACATATGTGGTCGACTTGGCGGCGATAGTGGCAGCATACGGCCACGCCGTGTGCTGTAGAACCGGCGCGGTGAGGTGTTGGCGTTCCATGCTCTGCTGGCTATTGGGTGTGCAGTGTTTGGGCGGTGCCTTTGTTGAGTCACACATAGGTCCGCCATACGGTACACATTACGCGCGCACATGTTTGTGTGGCGCCCATTTCACTGTGTGTGCAGGTAAGGAGGTGTCAGTCCATGGGGCCTACACTGTCAAAGTATGTGCTATGCGTTCCCTCTTTGCCAGGGCATAGGCATATTGGGTACGCCTCCGTCTACCTACTGGGGCTGGCACAGCGTGTTCATGGCGCTGAACGCCCTGTGCCTGTGCTTGCCTTGGCAGTTGTGGCGGGCTTGGTGGCCCTACACCATTATGTCCCTGCAGCAGCTGTTTCCGCAGAATCATATTGTGTAGCATACAACATAAACAAAGCACCCTGAACCACTGCTAGGTAGGCAAACAAATTTATTAAGCCGAACAGTTCACTCGAAAAAATAACGCTGAATCAAATCACCATACGTTTTCGTCCACAACTTCATCAGATTACACTAATACATTCAGTTAACTGCTTTTATATACTCATCCAAATTTTAAAAAACAGCCAGTAAAAACAATCATTGTACATAGAAATGCATTGAGTTACTGCCCTCTACTGACAAGGAGGATTATTACACATTAAAGTCACAATTTTGCTGATCTCATTTTTAATACAGGGGCAAGTGAGATCATGTCATTTAAACCAGGGAATTTACTGGCCTCTAACACCACTTGCCAGTATAATTCCCTGTATTCAACTAAAGTCTCCCACATACCGCCCCTGGGGTCCTTTGGCACAACCTCTAATATAAAAACTGAAATTCAGCTTCAGGACAAGTTTTTGTGTGTGTTTGTACAGAGAATTTGTTTCACATTTTATACGAATATCATAGGTGTGCTCATAAATTCTCTGCTTAACCTTTCTTTCACTCTTGCCAATGTAAAAGCATTACATTTTTACATAACCCAACATAAATAATCCCTTTGTGTTACAATTCGCAAAAGTTTTTAAAGTTAAAATTTTGTTATTTCTGGCAGGTAAAGTAATGGTATCCCCAGTAATCAAATAAGAACAATAATTACAAACACCACATTTAAATACACCAGCTTTTTTGTTTGTACCTGCTAACCTTGAATTCCCTTTACTACCTCTTCCAAAAATATCCTTCAGGGTGTTCCCTTTCCTATAAATATGTTTTATTTCACCCTGGAAAATGTGATTTAAGTCAGAAACTTTAGAAAAGTTAATCCACTCTTTGTCAAAAATTCTTTTGATCACACCAGCTTGTCCATCATATGTAGTAATGATACCTGATACGAATTCATTATTTAACCCATCTACTTTCTTGTTTGTGACTTGTTGAGTTGCAACATCTTCAATTTTACCCAATACAGGGGCAAACCTTCCCTTCCTCCCATCACTGACTTCTTTGGAAACTCTATCAATGAGCTCTTCCGGTAGCCTCTATTCAGGAACATGTTTCTCAGGTTTTACATTCGTTACCATAACATGCATCATCAGAAGTCATTCTACACAAGCACAAATTGCCCTTTTATAACACTCCTTTTCTGGTGTGGGGGTGCGAACTTGAGTAGTGCAGATAAGAATTAGAAAAGGTCTCTTTTCTATAAATTCTAGACTCAAAGCCATACTCAGTTTTAGATATGTTAACATCAAGGTATTTCAATTCATCAGTAGTGAATTTGTGAGTGAATTTTAAAAATTCTGTGGTACCATTTAGGTATTCCACAAAGCTACCAAATTCATCTTGAGTGCCTGCCCATAAGAAACACAAGTCGTCCAGAAATCTACCATACAACTTCCATAAACTACTATATTCTGAATTCAGTACAAACTTATTCTCCCAGAAGGACATTATAGTGTTAGCATAAGTGGGAGCACAGTGTGCCCCATCGCCACACCTTTAGTTTGTCGAAAATACTGCCCTGAAAGAATATAAAATTATTCTTTAGGACAATCTCCATTAATAACAATACAGTTCTGAACTCATTGTGCCCTAGTAGTTTGGATTCAAGTAGCATTTCTTGAACCATTCAAGGCCTACATCATGGGGTATACTTGTAAATAAGTCAATCACATCCAAGGTACCAAAACCTTTTGTTTCATTTGCAAGTGATTCATTTAGTTTTCCTAAGAAATGCCACGAATCTTTTAAAATAACATTGTTGTCACAAACAAGCTTTTTTATCTTCTGGTCAATGTACTTGGCCAAAGGTGCAGTGACCGAACCTTCGGCTGACACTATCACTCTCAAAGGTGGGTCACTTTCATCTTTATGCACCTTTGGTATCCCAAATATGGAGGGTATTCTCGGTTTGTCTACATGCAAATATTTAAAAGTACTCATGTCAATAACTCCATCCATTAATAAGTCATTTAAAATAACATAAATTCGCTTGTAGGCAATATTAATTTCATTCAAGGATATTCTGGTGTATTTGGTATTATCATTTAATATGTCAAACATTTTGCTCTCATAATTAATGGCATCCATAAGCACAACCCCCCCGCCCTTATCGGGCTTCATAATTCTTATATTCTTGTTCTCACTTAATGATTTCAAAGTTTTCAACTCTGGGTCTGTTAAATTAGACTGCACTTTGTGACAACTCAGAATTTTCCTAAGCTCGTGTTCCAAGCTCAATTCAAAGTTTCTTAGCTGAGGGTGTGTTGGGGGATTAAAGGTGCTCTTACGTCGCAAATCTACATTGTTCATGTTGACACCATTTCCTTTAAAATATAATTCTAAGTTTTTCTTCCTGATAAATAATTTAATATCAATTAAAAGTTTAAAAATGTTTGTTTTCTCTCTAGGTATAAAACCAAAACCTTTTGTCAATAGTTCAAAATGACTACTGTTAATTGCTACATCTGTGTAATTAAAAATATTAAAATCTTTATAACTGTATTTAAAACCACAGTTTGTAATTATTCCCAGGCTGGTCGTCTCCTTTCCTGAGCTCCCCAGTTTCTGGTTTTGTAGTTTTTTGAATTGTAAGTAACAGGTTCCCTGTGCATAAGTCTCTCAGACCGCCTTAAAGGTGGAAATGCAGCATCATAATCATTCTCTAAAGGCAATTCATTGTCAGAAATGTCATTGTTAGGTTCTCTGAAGTGATTAATGTCATAATTTCTAACATTTCTCACCCAATTCTTAGGCTTCGGGTATTGTTTCTTTGTTTTGTATTCATTTAAATCTCTCTCAATCTTGTTTAATTTTCTGTTTTAACCTCCAAACATTTACTTTCTAAATTATTTAATAGTTTATGATATTTGCTTCTCTCTTCGTCCACTGTAAATAGTAAATCGTGAGTAATGTCCTTGTTTATACATTCTACAGTTTCTAGCAACTTCTTTATTTCTACCTCATTGTTTTTAATGATAGCCCTCATTATATCAAAACCACAATTATCAAAAGCCTCTATTAGTTCAAAATAAAACTCTGTACCTTCCACAACCTTGTTAGGGTATTTGCATACCCTAAGCCCTTTGGGCACAATTTTCTGTTCTAAACAATACTTTAAATAAGTGTTATCCATTTCTAACATTTTGCATTTGTATAAAAAATAGTCCAGGTCATCAAGCTTTTGAGAAAAAGTTCCTTGTAGTTTATCATTGGTGTTGTTTTTGCTAGCAAAATCATAAACAACATTGAATAAGTCACTGAAATGTCTTTTTGTACCTGTAGAGTTTAAACTACCACCAGGGCCAAAACGAACTCCTTCACACATTTTTCTAACATTGTTAGGCTGCTCAGATTGTCCGTGGTCGGTTTCTTCAAGCAAAATCCGAGGGAAACCATCCAGACTGCTGGATCCTGCTCCATTTCGTCTTTCTACATCTCTGGAATCATTTTCCTCACCAACAGCCCGTCTCTCTCGCGCCTCAACACTCCGATGCACTTCCTGGTTCCAATACAGACGTCAATACCGAGGCCAAAGATTGGCTGACTGGGGTCAAAAGCCCCACAAGTTGAGTGAGCTGTCCGATAAGCTTCCTGAGCTCACCGACTTCATTAGTCTTTGCTCCATTGCTTGCCACACTCCCAGCAGGTGATTCCATCCCAAAGTTACTAGTAACCAAAAAACGGAGGATGCAGAACAAACCAGTAAGCAAAAACAAAGCACCCTGAACCACTGCTAGGTAGGCAAATAAATTTATTAAGCCGAACAGTTCACTCGAAAAAATAACGCTGAATCAAATCACCATACGTTTTCGTCCACAACTTCATCAGATTACACTAATACATTCAGTTAACTGCTTTTATATACTCATCCAAATTTTAAAAAACATTTTATACCCTAACAAGGTTGTGGAAGGTACAGAGTTTTATTTTGAACTAATAGAGGCTTTTGATAATTGTGGTTTTGATATAATGAGGGCTATCATTAAAAACAATGAGGTAGAAATAAAGAAGTTGCAAGAAACTGTAGAATGTATAAACAAGGACATTACTCACGATTTACTATTTACAGTGGACGAAGAGAGAAGCAAATATCATAAACTATTAAATAATTTAGAAAGTAAATGTTTGGAGGTTAAAAACAGAAAATTAAACAAGATTGAGAGAGATTTAAATGAATACAAAACAAAGAAACAATACCCGAAGCCTAAGAATTGGGTGAGAAATGTTAGAAATTATGACATTAATCACTTCAGAGAACCTAACAATGACATTTCTGACAATGAATTGCCTTTAGAGAATGATTATGATGCTGCATTTCCACCTTTAAGGCGTCTGAGAGACTTATGCACAGGAACCTGTTACTTACAATTCAAAACTACAAAACCAGAAACTGGGGAGCTCAGGAAAGGCGACCAGCCTGGGAATAATTACAAACTGTGGTTTTAAATACAGTTATAAAGATTTTAATATTTTTAATTACACAGATGTAGCAATTAACAGTAGTCATTTTGAACTATTGACAAAAGGTTTTGGTTTTATACCTAGAGAGAAAACAAACATTTTAAACTTTTAATTGATATTAAATTATTTATCAGGAAGAAAAACTTAGAATTATATTTTAAAGGAAATGGTGTCAACATGAACAATGTAGATTTGCGCATTAAGAGCACCTTTAATCCCCAACACACCCTCAGCTAAGAAACTTTGAATTGAGCTTGGAACACGAGCTTAGGAAAATTCTGAGTTGTCACAAAGTGCAGTCTAATTTAACAGACCCAGAGTTGAAAACTTTGAAATCATTAAGTGAGAACAAGAATATAAGAATTATGAAGCCCGATAAGGCGGGGGTTGTGCTTATGGATGCCATTAATTATGAGAGCAAAATGTTTGACATATTAAATGATAATACCAAATACACCAGAATATCCTTGAATGAAATTAATATTGCCTACAAGCTTTTATGTTATTTTAAATGACTTATTAATGGATGGAGTTATTGACATGAGTACTTTTAAATATTTGCATGTAGACAAACCGAGAATACCCTCCATATTTGGGATACCAAAGGTGCATAAAGATGAAAGTGACCCACCTTTGAGAGTGATAGTGTCAGCCGAAGGTTCGGTCACTGCACCTTTGGCCAAGTACATTGACCAGAAGATAAAAAAGCTTGTTTGTGACAACAATGTTATTTTAAAAGATTCGTGGCATTTCTTAGGAAAACTAAATGAATCACTTGCATATGAAACAAAAGGTTTTGGTACCTTGGATGTGATTGACTTATTTACAAGTATACCCCATGATGTAGGCCTTGAATGGTTCAAAGAAATGCTACTTGAATCCAAACTACTAGGGCACAATGAGTTCAGAACTGTATTGTTATTAATGGAGATTGTCCTAAAGAATAATTTTATATTCTTTCAGGGCAGTATTTTCGACAAACTAAAGGTGTGGCGATGGGGGCACACTGTGCTCCCACTTATGCTAACACTATAATGTCCTTCTGGGAGAATAAGTTTGTACTGAATTCAGAATATAGTAGTTTATGGAAGTTGTATGGTAGATTTCTGGACGACTTGTGTTTCTTATGGGCAGGCACTCAAGATGAATTTGGTAGCTTTGTGGAATACCTAAATGGTACCACAGAATTTTAAAATTCACTCACAAATTCACTACTGATGAATTGAAATACCTTGATGTTAACATATCTAAAACTGAGTATGGCTTTGAGTCTAGAATTTATAGAAAAGAGACCTTTTCTAATTCTTATCTGCACTACTCAAGTTCGCACCCCCACACCAGAAAAGGAGTGTTATAAAAGGGCCATTTGTGCGCTTGTCTAGAATGACTTCTGATGATGCATGTTATGGTAACGAATGTAAAACCTGAGAAACATGTTCCTGAATAGAGGCTACCCGAAGAGCTCATTGATAGAGTTTCCAAAGAAGTCAGTGATGGGAGGAAGGGAAGGTTTGCCCCTGTATTGGGTAAAATTGAAGATGTTGCAACTCAACAAGTCACAAACAAGAAAGTAGATGGGTTAAATAATGAATTCAGTATCAGGTATCATTACTACATATGATGGACAAGCTGGTGTGATCAAAAGAATTTTTGACAAAGAGTGGATTAACTTTTCTAAAGTTTCTGACTTAAATCACATTTTCCAGGGTGAAATAAAACATATTTATAGGAAGGGAACACCCTGAAGGATATTTTTGGAAGAGGTAGTAAAGGGAATTCAAGGTTAGCAGGTACAAACAAAAAAGCTGGTGTATTTAAATGTGGTGTTTGTAATTATTGTTCTTATTTGATTACTGGGGATACCATTACTTTACCTGCCAGAAATAACAAAATTTTAACTTTAAAAACTTTTTTGATTTGTAACATAAACGGGATTATTTATGTTGGGTTATGTAAAAATGTAATGCTTTTACATTGGCAAGAGTGAAAGAAAGGTTAAGCAGAGAATTTATGAGCACACCTATGATATTCGTATAAAATGTGAAACAAATTCTCTGTACAAACACACAAAAACTTGTCCTGAAGCTGAATTTCAGTTTTTTATATTAGAGGTTGTGCCAAAGGACCCCAGGGCGGTATGTGGGAGACTTTAGTTGAATACAGGGAATTATACTGGCAAGTGGTGTTAGAGGCCAGTAAATTCCCTGGTTTAAATGACATGATCTCACTTGCCCCTGTATTAAAAATGAGATCAGCAAAATTGTGACTTTAATGTGTAATAATCCTCCTTGTCAGTAGAGGGCAGTAACTCAATGCATTTCTATGTACAATGATTGTTTTTACTGGCTGTTTTTTAAAATTTGGATGAGTATATAAAAGCAGTTAACTGAATGTATTAGTGTAATCTGATGAAGTTGTGGACGAAAACGTATGGTGATTTGATTCAGCGTTATTTTTTCGAGTGAACTGTTCGGCTTAATAAATTTGTTTGCCTACCTAGCAGTGGTTCAGGGTGCTTTGTTTTTGCTTACTGGTTTGTTCTGCATCCTCCGTTTTTTGGTTACTAGCATACAACATACTATGAATATGTGGGCACATGTGCCTGGAGAGTACTGCAAGGCTCCACCGGATGTATCTAAGCACCGGAACCGTGATTTCAAAATCCCAAACACACGCTCTATGATTATTCTGGTTTGTGCGTGTGCCTCATTATGGCGTTCTTGCATGTGTGTGTGTGCATTTCTGATGGGTGTCATCAGCCACAGCTCCAGTGCATAGCCAGCAACCCCCACAAGGTGACCTTGTGTGATGTCCCCCCTGGCGAATACCTGATACAGCTGTGAGGCATGCCAGATATGGGAGTCATGGAAGCTTCCAGGGCTGCCAGCACACACATCCATGATAATGCCCTGCGCATTGCACACGACCTGGCAATTGATGGAGGGGTATCCCTTGCGGTTTATGTAGCGTGTACCCTGCTCCCCGGGCGGTGACTTGATTTCTATGTGCGTACAGTCGATCGCACCCAGTACCTCCGGGTATTGTGCCACACGGTGGAAGCGGTGCATATTGCTAGCCAACACCTCCTGAGATCTGGGGAAGTTTATATACTCATGGGCATGTCGTAACATGGCATCCAGGAACTGGTGTAGTACCCTAGATGCTGATGCCTGTGAGATACCCATTATATCCCCGGTTGGCCTTTGAAAGGTACCTGTAGCCAGTATTCGCAAGCTCACACATACCTTTGTGTCCACTGGGATGGGCTCCCCTCTGTTGTCTCTTCTTCTCAGGCATGGCCGGCACAGCTCCACTATTTGCTGTAACGTGTCCCTGTCCACCCTGTAGTGCTCTACTATCTCCAGGTCTTGCAGCCTCTGGTAGGTCACCCTTGGTCTGAACACTCTCCTTCTCCTGTGAGGCCTACGGTAGTTGTCGGCACCGCCCTCCGCAACTCCGTCTGTCTCTGCCACATACCTATGCATCACGGCCACGGCGGCACCCACCATATACATATTAAAAGTTCCCCGTGTGTTTACACCCTACGGTGCGGCGTTTGGGAAATCGCTGTGTGTTGTGTGCATTCACACTTTATACTGTTGTGCTGTATACCCGGTGATGTCATTGGGTGTGTCTGTGCAGCCGTATCCATGGATTATTTTCGGTGTTTTACGGTTGCAACTGCAATGGTATTGCCTTTAGTGTTGCATTACAGTTGCCTGCATTGGCTTAGCTTTGCATCTTACATTACTGCATCCTGCAGGCACATGGCATATGATGCATTTTATCTGCAGCCGCAGTTATGCTACCTCTGTACTTGGCTGTGCTATTTCGGTTCTTTGTTCTTTGCATTTCTACTACATCCCCTACTATCTTTGCATTCATATGCCTCCCCTTTCCCGTTATGCAGGAGTCTGCATACAGAGTTGTCGGCCGCCGTTTGCCCTTCCTGGATTAATTGGTGTTGATTGCTCATTACGGCTCCAATTACACTGCTTCCGCATTTCCTCATATTCTCCGCATTACCTTCCTATATCCGTGGCTGTTGACGGGGAGGCCGTCACATGACTGTGTTGGGGAACATAGTCATCCTCGTGCACATGCATCTGTGCGCGCATTATGTACTCTCAGCGCATCTATTTCCTCACACGCCGGTCCTGCTGCTGTGATGTGCATTGTACAGCCCAGGTTTGCTGGCCTCCAATATGCTTCCTCCTACTGTGGCACACCCCTCTGCGATTGACATGTATCTCGTGTAGGCCACTCCTCGGTGTAGTACCGCTGCGCCGTTTGCTCCATCCTTACACTGGCGCCAGCTTTGCGATTCACTATTATCTGCCTCATTTGCATGGCATTGACTGCTAATACATGGTTACGGCGCCGAACACTGCCACCACTCCTTGACAACCCTTGCGCTGGGGTTGGGCTTTCCATACATACTATGGTGTGTGGTGGCTGTACAGCTGATGTGTATTATACAGCTCTTTAGGACATTGTCATATTATTTCATTGCTTTGCACCTTCTGTACACATATCCGGGGTTCTGCTGTGGTTTCTACGTACATGACATTTTTGTCATTATTTACAGTTTGTGCATGTTTTCTTTGGACATTCTCGGTGCCTTTCCCCTTTGGCATATTGCACCTGTATGATACCTGACGTTGACAGCCTTCCGTTACTCCTTGGTCATGTTTGGGTAAATGTAAACCGTTTTTTTCGGTTTACATTGCCGTGCCCTTACGCTACACATGCCCCACTTCGTGAATCGCTATTTGCCTTCATTTGCATGGTGCAATACCGCACACAGTGTGATTAGCATACCTACGCCGGGGGCGGCGCAGGTCCGGTGCATGCCGGTAGTGCACGTGGGATTGCTTCATACCTGAATCGCTCGGTGGCCATATTTGGCTTTATAACGCCGACGCTATGCTGGCGCCTGGCGCAAGGTTCATGAATCCCGGGGAGTGTCTTATGACTTCAGTTTACAAAATCAATTGAAAACAACTTTCAGAAATGTTGTTCTCTAAGGCCGGTACGATGTCCTAGAAGATCTAGAGCTACAAAAGTTATAGGTGATTCCATAAAAAGGAAAATTGCCATACCATTTATTAAGCTGTATAAAAAACTACTCACTAGAATTTCTGTTTCATGTGTCAAAGCTGAATGGAAATTTCAAATAGCTTAAACAACTATAAAATTATACTGATAGATATGGCATTGTCATTATCTATATTCGGGTTAAGCAATTTAAGACACCTTACCCTATTGGATACGTAACAGGATATGATAAGACTATTTACTGTCTTGACAAGTATGGGAAAAACTCAGTAAGGTAAATTCAGCCCTTACCACATATGACAATACAACACACAAAGATCAGTTTATGTTTTTTTGATTAGTGGTTAAGAATCTTGGGCCATGGATAGTGCATTCAATATCTGTCATCCTATAGGGAAATACATAGTTGATCATATTATTTCAAATCTAATGAACTGCCCCTCTGTTTCAAAATGTACAGACACTTTCTAGTAAATTTGTTTCACCTTTAATGTTTTTAGACATAGACGAATTCTCAAGGCCATGCATTTTATTGGCAAATATCTACACAGGTGAAGGTAGTTTAGTTTAATGCTAACACTCTAAACAATACTGTATGTAATAACATAGCTTTCATTTACTTGGAAGATGTAGAGATTTGAACAGTCACTGAGATAAGGGTAAAGGTTATATTACACATTATATACTTTGGCAGTACTTCTCATCTTGGCCGTAGATCAAATAGATCAGAAGTTGTTGTTTCCAGCTCCAATAATGGTCATCTCTTGGCTATGATAAAGAATATATACTAAGATATGAAATGTATACATGTCATAATCTTACTAAAATACACTAATTATAATTTTATGAGACCCAGACCATGTCTACACGTGAGCACAAAGAATCTGTAAATAAAATGCAGGATCTACAACTCAGGGAAAAGCAAGAGTACAAGGAGAGCTTCACAACTGAGTGAAGTATTGCTCCAGAAAGAATTATACCCAATTATTTTTTTTTATTCCTTTACAAATCAAAGTTAATTTAAAATAAAAATTTATGATCCCAGCTAGGACTGATAACTTTCTTATCATTCTGCTAAGATACAGTCTCCATTCCCCTCCCACAAGATATCCCTTAATTAACGAATTCCAAGCATAAATTGCCATTTTCAAATTAAGAAAGCAGTTCAGCATAACTATAAATAAATCAATCTTCATTGTACAAATGAGAATTGCAGTGTTATAAATGAAAGCTTTACCAGAACATATTGGGATATCCCTCTTTTGGCACTCAGGGCCAAAGGGTGTGAGAGTATGTATGTGTGGTATGGAAGAATGATAGTGACAGGTCTTAGCCATCATGTGGTGTGAACATTGGATCTAGGTGATGTCAGTGTTGATGTAACACCCTGATGCCATGTGCAAAATGGGAAAAGGGGGTTGATGCCCCTGCTAATGTCAATAGGATATACTTCTAACCACCACAATAGAACTTCTCAGGAAGTTATGGATAAGTTTTACAGTATTATCAGTTCCTGAATTTATAGACATATCCCAAACTTCTACAAGGATGCAGGGAAATGTAAAAGTAAAACGTATATGGAGTAACAATAAAATGAACAAGACAGGCAAAAAACAGGTGCAGTTGGTGGACTTCAAGAAGAATTACAACAGGCAGAACAAGCCTACATTTGCCAAAAAATGAAAACCACTGATGGGAAACATTAAATCATCCTAAGTGAACTACAAAATCAAACATGTCAAGATGTGAGGATGACAATAAAATTGTTGCTAATTATTTCATGACAATTAAAAAACTCAGGAGTATAGCATTCTAACTACTTACTCTAAAGTGATTTCCAACCACAGCAAAATGTTAACATCCATCCAGGTAAATTGTACACCAATTTCAAAACCATTGGGTACAGTCATAAATTATAGACACATAGGGAAATATATTGCACCAATCTACTGCAGTAGTTTTACCACCTCCTTGTAGGCTTCCATAGACTATGATGATATATTTCTAACAGTGCACATTTTTTGTGTGAGGCTATACTCCCTAGTCCATCAGTGATGGGTTTCCCTTATAATTCTGATCATCTCTGAGGATGTGCCATCATGAAGAAAGTAGAAGCTACTCAGTTTCAAACTTAGACTCTGCAAAATTCATTTGAAATATACCTACATGGGAAAGACACTCAGGTTTTGTGAAGCCAATGGGTCATAGCCTTCATATCTTTCCATATGAATCTAGAACCTATCAGGCAGATAATAGATAATTAAAAATTTCTGTGATTTAGGATATTTAAATAAAATGCCACTTTCTAGCCATTTCTTCCTTTCCTTTTTTAATTTAATTTATTCATTTTTTAAGGTTCGGAACACTAGTACAATTGAAAAAAACAGCATTAGAATTTGTAGTGTTTAGCGACAGGTGCTGTAGTTCCACCATGAATGTAAAGTCAGACTGATGTAATGGAATCATAAATGTGTGACTAGAACACAATTCACATCTCTACCTTCATAGGTTATGGCTACTATGACTTAGCTCAAGTTTTAAGTACTTCATCTTAGTCTGAGTGGTCATCAAAAACATTTGTCGATAAACACCGGTTAGAAAAGATGTTCTTTTGTAAGGTATGTTTTTTTTACTTCAGATTATTTGCTTTGGGAGCTGTTGATATATTTTATTTCGTGAACATGTAATAATGTGTATTATTATAAACTGCAAATTTGTGTTCAGTTACTTAGAATTCACTTGCTTAAATGTATTTAATTTTAAAATGATCTTTTCTCAGCTGTTTGCATTTGAAGTATGCTTCTGTACTGTAAACTGGAACTTGAATAGGAGTTATATAAAATATATGCTCCCCAATAAGGAAGCTGATGGTGGTATTTAAAATAATGTAATAATTTTACCATCAGTAAAGAAAATTGATTAAATATATAATATGCATGTGTGTATTCAGTAAGTCATAAGGGAGTGTACATAATACAGATATTACTGCACACTCAGAGATATTGCAAAGCAGAAGCCTAAACATCTTGGGGGGGGGTATATTATCTGTACCATGCACACAAGCTTTTCAAATTGGGCTTCTAGGGACACCTTTTTTAGTTTAAAATTTATGTTTAGCAGTTTGTATAATGATTATTTGTTTTATAGTGTGTTCTAATAAAAAAAATAGTTCTTTTGCCCATTTTAACTCATTGATTGTCATGCAGGGTTATAACATCTTTACTAAGTGAAATGCTAATATGACATTTCCTGGGTAGTCATTTTAGAGGCCCTTCTACCACATTGTCCTGAGCTGTTGTATAATTCCATCTGTATTTTTTTTCAGAGTCATTTTTGTACATAGCATTTTAGATCCATGTTGGATCCAGTGTCACAGTTCCGGTGACTGTGATCAGTAGATGACATGTGAAAAATCTGAGCTGAAAATGATAAGTTTTGATAGAGCTGAAGGCATTTTTAAATAATGTTGAAGAAAAACAAGCATTTTTGCAGGGCTGAGTTCAGCTTTGCAGTGCTGCTGTCCTGTGGCAAAAGTTTTAACTATTGACCCTTTTTTTGAAGATATTTCACTGTTTTTTGTTAAAAATAAAATAGTTGATATTAACAATTTCTTTTTATTAAAAATGTTGAAAATGACTGAAAATCATAATTTGGAAATCAATTTGTCAGAATAATATTAGGTTTATCTTGACGCTAGGATGTAATGTTTTCCACTTATGAAAATCCATTGCAAGATTTGTTGTTCTTTTCCTGGAGCAGCAGCAGCAGCATTCATTGGACAATGGCATACGTCTGTCGGTCAGATCATTACATATTTTTATTTCCCTTTTTGCCATAAGCTGCCTCACAGCTATCCCACTGATCCAGTCATTTCCTCTTGGTGAGATCCTTACAGCTCATTCTTTGGGAATCAGGATCAGGTGCACCATGATTAGTTACTTTCTACTTGGTTCCTGTTGTTCCAGCTCAGCACCATGATTAGGACCATCATTTGGGTGAAGAACAAGGGTTTTCTTGTCTATTGGTTCAAAACAAGCAAGCTGCTGAGTCAAAGGTTGGTTCTACAACAAATGCAGTCCAAGAAAATAAAAGTTTATGCTTTGTCCTCCCATGATGCATGCTTTGAACATGCTTAAGGAGTTGACATGGAATGTGCTCTCCAACTTGCATCCATGCCTCTGCATGCAGCATAAAAAAAACCCTGCCACCCCCTCGTATGCTGTACCTCAGTACAGGCCCTTGACCCCACCAGGACTTCAACCACTGAAAGTATGCAAGGACTCATGCTCACTGTACCATTCCTGTGAAAGACAAGCACGCTTTTCCCCTTCCTTCCTTCCTTTTTGTAAATCTTGCTTTTCCAGGGCTGTAGCATCTAATTGATCCCAAGTCTCCTGCATCAGAGGCAGAGCCTATCCCTTTATGCCACAGAGGCAGATCAGACCATTATATCTGGTTCAACCTGCTGTCTCTGTTATACAAACTTTTCCCTCTAGGATGATTCATTAATACTCATAACAAGGGCTAGATGATGAAAATGTCAAAGCAGTAATTCATCTATTTTCTCTGGAATGGCACCTAACCTTCAGTCAGTTTCCTGCTTCTAATAGGGAGATGGTATCTGAGGCACTGATGTAATTCATTTTTTCATTTCCTGCTTGCCAGTTCTTTGACCTGATGATTCCATGAGAGACCCTACTGGTAAAACTGCAGACTTGGACAACTTGGTAGAAAGCCAACTAGAATGAATGCAAATATCTTTGAGTAATAAATATAAGTTTATAAGGAGTCGAAAAATACAAAAGCCAGTTTGCTACGTACATAAATATATGAGACAAGTAATAAAGCAGTGCAGTTGTGAAGGGTAGAGGGCAAGCTATACATAATTTCTTGCTTCAACACTAGACATCTTTGAATGCAATTATATTATAAGGAGTTTGCTGCCTTGTTTACACAGAACTCTGAATGTATGTATTTGGAAGTCATGTTCTCTCAGTGCTAAGGTATGTAATGACGACCTAGGGATACTTTTAACACATGTCAAGTGAAGTACTTCCAGTAATGTTAAAATCAAGGAATACATAAAGATAATCCATGTTATGAAACCGGCAGCCTGTGCTTCAGGGAGTGACCGATCTCATGTTACTGCTGAGGTATTACTACTGTAACAAGATCTTTGCAGTATAATTTAAACCCCTGTAAGATCTGCAATCTCCCTTTGTTCCCTGAGATATTTATGACTGATCTTCACATAATACACCTTTTAGACATTGAATGTGCAGCCATCTAATGCTTGTGCCCAGACTGCATTTTTAGTTAAGCTTGCTGGCAAAGAAGTAACTTCAAAAAAGGAGGATGTTTTAACTAACTTTGATTTATGCAAGTTGTTTCCTTTTACCAGCACGTGGTTATCTGCAGTCTTACATATGTGATGCTTTCTTTTACCCATGTCTGTCACAATCAAGTAAATCACCATTCACTAACTGAAAATTGCATTCATCTGCCTGTTTTTATTACTTACATATTCAAAATCCTGCCATTTTGCTAAATTGGGATGACAAAACTGCATTCCAGTCAGGCTGTGTTAAGATGATATCCTACTGGTTAATACTTTACCCTTGAGATATCTATGGGAGAACATTGTCGTATATAGCTACTGCAGAACACTGAAACATTCTGTTTTCTTGAAGAATCAGCAGTTGACACATCAGCATCTGCTTTATAGCCAGGCTGGTTATCCATTAGATATTGATATTGTTTAGCTGATGTTTTAAAGCAGAACTCCTGGTTGAGATATTTGCAGTGTCAATATGAAGCAGCACAACACATATGTTGCATTAACATGCAGCTTCAGGAGATTCCCAAGGCCTACTTGGAATTATCAGGATGCTAAGCTCTCATGTATGAGCGTTCTTTCCTATGGAAATAATGGGATAACTTAAAAAATAAAAATGAAAAATAAAAGTGTAAGTTCTGCCTTTATGAAACCAACTTTTAACATTTCTTAAATCTATAGATTTAAGGATCCCTAATCTGGAGTAATTATTTTGTAAATATTCTTTTTATTGTCATTTCATGGAATTTTGCACTGTACAGTGTTTTGTGAAAAGCACCTGTACCTACAACTTTGTTGATAGATGAAGGGGATACTTATATTCATTATTCACAATTGGAAGATTAATCATATCCATTTCAAAAATAGGTCTAATGGGATCAGGGTTCTACCCGGGTTAACAAATTCAAAATAAAATAAAATGCAATAAAGAAAGAAAGAAAAGCCAGATTTAAAAGTGTGACTATTCACATAGCAGTCATGCAAGAACTACCATAAACGAAGGTGTACACAGCAATGAGGTCAGATGAGATTCACATTGACACTGGATCAGAACTAATAGAAAAAAGAGCAGTACCAGTAATATTTAAAACCAGCAACAGGAGTGGGCAAAATTCTTGAAAATGTAAAGTGACATAGTTGCTCTGTTATTAGCATTTATAAGTTGTACAGGGACAGATGGGATGAATGGAGCAGCTACCCTTAGTGCCAGGTTTTAAAAAGCGCTTTGCTTTTAAAAACAGAGTTTGACAGTTTACAAGTTGTCATAAAGGGTTTACCATCACATGACTGCAGTGCATCCATGTGAATTATCATAACGCTGGACTTAAATGTCAAAATTTAAATCACTTTTCCTCCCAAATGTCTAACATGGTAAAACTGGTTTTCGACATTCCACAGTTCTAGGAGGTGAGCATGAAAACTCATTTGCCATCTGAGGCATAGTCAAGAAGAGTGATTGAAGATTGTAGTTATGGCAAAATAAAATTTGACATTTCAAAACTTTGAAACCATCCTTTCGAACAGGTGTCACCTGCACTAATGCATTTCAGTCATGTGATGGTAAACCGTCATAAAGTGATCATGATTACTTACAAATAGCTTGCAAAATGTCTACAGACTGTTCCTTTTTTTTTTTTTTTAAATAGTCGCAGTCACAGCAGAATCAGTAACAGCAGAATCTGCCTGTCAAACTTTTGTTTAGCTCTAAAAGTAAACTACATGTTAATGTGGTTGCCCAATGGGAGGGGTCTATGATAATGAGTTTCCTGTCACGCTACCCTCTTAAGGGCTTATATAGTAGAGGATTTACAGAAAATCAAATTACACAAATGCTGAGCAGATAGGAATCCAAAGAAATGAGTATGTGCTGCATTCCTGCAGTGTGTACAGATACATTTCAATGATAGGAATCTGTGTAAGGTGAAACAGAAATGTTAAACCCTGCACAAACTACCAATATAGGTAATTCATGGTGTATGTGAATGTCAGTATATGCATGTGTCAGTATGTCACTGTGGATGGGAGAGCACTGAGACAGTGTGTGAATGGGTCCATGACTCTCGTGTGTGTGTGTGTGTGTGTGTGTGTGTGTGTGTGTGTGTGTGTGTGTGTGTGTGTGTACACACACACACATACAGACACACACACACACACACACACACGCACACACACACACGCACACACACACACGCACACACACACACACACACACACACACACACACACACACACACACACAATGTGCACACAGATATATATATATATATATATATATATATATATATATATATATAGGTAGATATATAGATAGACTGATATTCACATATGACTGAAATCCTTTTTATTGAATAAACAGCATGTGAACAGGAAGGTGAGCTGTTATTGCTTCTAAAAATTACAGTCTAAGTTCCATCTGTCGATTACAGCAATGAAGTGGTTTCCTTTGCTTGGAGTTGTATGACAGTGGAGACAGTATATACATAAGTGTGGAGTCAGAGGGCAAAGATACCCCCTTGAGAACCATTTTCTTTTATCACAATAGATGTGATTGTTACAGAAATGCATATTTTGTTATCATTAGAGTTTAGTAGGTAGTTTACCTCATCTGCAGCACATTTATACCACTTTTAAGTTAATCTGTGGTGGTTAGAAGGCAATCAGGAAGTGCCTCATCACTAAATAACTAAACTTTAATATAAACTTCACAAAAGGTTTTCTTTAACAATGTATGTATTTTTCGAAGAAAGCAGTTATAGCTCCACAATTCACAGACCACACCAACTAGTGTGTACGGTGTTCTTAACGCAAAGTAAGTTTATTTTTCCACAGTGTAACAAAGCGTTTTCGCCAGTCAAAATAGAATAGCTTCTTCAGAGAAACATTAAAACTTTTTAAGTGTTGGCGCTCTTTATACAATACAAAACGGACATGCTCTGTGTAAAATACACGTCATTTCCTTACCGTAAGATTTTATATACACATACATCCTTTATAAAAATGTCTTAGACATACAAATATAAAAATATAAAAAAGAATTTAAAAAGAAACTGTCCATGTCGGTCCATACAACTCCCTCCGTTTAAAAACTAGCTTCATACACCAAAGCTAGAATCTCCTCCCATATCCATAACATTATTTCTTGTACAATATGTAATATGGTCTTAAAGTAAGTGACTGTTACATCAGTCAACCACACTCCTGTACTATTACCTCGTCTTAAATATAAAGGTATGTCCCATAATTTGTAAAGTGAAAAACATAAAAATGTATTTATATCATAAATGCAATTAATAAAAAACAAAAAATGCAGTTAATAAAAAACTAGATACATTTTGGGGCAGCAAAATATCCTTAATACATGTCCCTAATGCACCCTCACTCAATGTTGGGCATTGGTGTATCTATTTAAAATCTGTAATATACAAATAATGGCAGAGTAAGAAAAATACCTTAGTAGACTTCAACATTACCATTGTATACCCAATTCACTTCCGTAAAAATGAGTATATACAGTTAGAAAAGTCACTTGTTATGCCCCTGGGTACTATCCAATATTTACCCAGGAATGGGATAAACTGATTAAGATGGACATTGACTTTGTAAGGTACAAATATGACTATGCTCGCATTTTTAACAGCATAGATGCGTTGTTGGTAAAACTCAAAGTCAACAAGGGTAAAAAATTAGCCAGAGACAGAATAGCTTACCAACAAAATAAAGCCTATGTTAAATTAACAACGGCATATGCACAACGTGAGGTTACCTCTACTGTCACATCATGCAATTCCAACGGGCATGACCAAGGGCCCCAAGTAGACTCTGTAGTGGATACTATTCAGGATGAATACGAACTGGAAGTTCCTGAGGGTCCACGGCGGAGCAATAGAATCAAGGCCAGTAATTATAACAATAACAATGGCCAACGATTCCAGGGGGAAGGCCAACAAAACCACAAAAATGTTTTTTTAGGCCAACGGAACAACAAATACCAGAAGAATTACAGGAACAGACGATGGAACAACAATCAAGTTGGAACTGTGATAGCCACTTGGATATTCATCAGGACACCAGTGTTAAAATATTGGTCAATACTAAAGGGGATTTTAAAATCTACAATTTTTCTAGTTTTACTATAGAACAAGAGCTAATTGATTTAGTGGCTCTTGGTAATACTTTTGTACATAGCAGTCATTTCAATCTGACAGACACTATTATTGATCTGAAATGTTTTACACGGAAGTTAAACCTAGGATTATTGTTTTCAACCCCTATGCAACAGGATGGTTGTAAATTAAAATGGTCAAGTGTATTCAATCCACCAATACACCCCGACCTGTCTCTCTTTGAAAGAGTGTGTGAGTTTGATCTTAGATATCTAGATTCCAATAGAAACAATTGTTCTAGGCATCAGAAATACAATATCTCTAAGGGACAAAAAGTGCTCTTAAATGATCTTTGCCACTTACCAGTGAGGGTTTTCAAACCTGACAAAGGGGGAGGGTTGGTCATCTTTGACAATGTTGACTATATCCAAAAAATGTCTTGTATTTTGGATAGTCCAGCTTATACACCTGCTTCTGTCAATGAGATGAACATGGTCTATTCTAGAAACAGGGGTTATTTTCGTGACCTATTTTTGGCAGGGAAAATTGATAATGACACCTACCAATATATAGACATCACTACACCTAAGACCCCTGTTATCTTTGGAATTCCAAAGATTCACAAAGACCTTCATAACCCACCCATGAGAGCACTCATAGATGCTAGATCTTCTATGACTTACCCATGTGCATGCCTAGTGGACAAAATCCTTTCCAAGTATATAAAAACAGTGCCTTACATCTGTAAAGATTCATGGTCCTTCCTTTCTGACATCAATGAGCTCCAAATAGATCCACTATGCAATTTTCTTACTATAGATGTGGTGGATCTTTACACATCTATACCTCATTTGGAAGCCATTGAGTGGATAGGCAGTTTTTTGACCAGTCTAGAGGTTCCAAAAAATGAGATCGATACAGTTACGGACCTACTAGATATAATACTAACATCTAATTTCTTCACATTTGATAAAAATACTTTTTGCAAACACAAGGCATAGCAATGGGTTCACCATGTGGCCCGTCGGTAGCTAATATCTTTGTAGCCTACTGGGAAAAACGATTCATTCTTGGGAATCCAAACTACACACACCAGATAGCCTACTACACGAGATTTCTGGACGATATCTTTATGATATTTAAGGGTTCAGAACAGGATGCGTTGGAACTTCTTGATTACATGAATAACACTACTGAATTCTTCAGGTTTACACACAAATTTTCTACATCCAATATGGATTATTTGGATGTTAAACTAGAAAAGAATTTAGAAGATGGGTTGCTGACTTCCTCAATACATAGGAAACAAACTTATTGCAACTCATTTCTTCACTATTCTAGCCAACATCCATATAAACAGAAACACTCTATCATTAAAGGGCAACTGAGTAGAGCAGCAAAGATGTGTAGCACTGAAGACAAATTCAATATTGAATGTCAGCTTCTTTATGACATGTTTAAAAATCGAGACTATCCTGAAGTATTAATCAACGAGTTAATAGTAGAGGTGAGGAATAAGAGAGAGAATGGTTTTTACACACCTTTGTTAAACATCCAAATTAGCACTGGTGGTAATATGCTCACATGTACTCCTGTGATAAAAAATATGGATCTGGAATCTACTTTAACACAGGTTAATGAAGGGACACGGAGCTATTCCTGTAGTTTTATTACAACATATAACATAGATTCGAAAGAAATCAGTTCTATTCTCTACAAAAATTGTTTTTTTATTTCTAGTAACAGATTATTATTAGAAAAATTGGGGACAAAACCAACTATTGTGTACAGGAAGGGGAGAAACTTGAAAACCCTGTTGGAAGGAAACAAAAAGGTTGATCCCTTTTCGAAACAAAAAGGGACATTTATTTGTGGGCGCTGCAACTGGTGTAGCTGTGTGAAAATAGGGAGTTCATTTCGAATCAATGGCAAAAAATATTCGATTGGTCACAAGATAAATTGTGAAACTAGGTCTATTGTTTATCTTGCTACTTGTGACAGTTGTCCTGCGTACTATGTTGGTAAAACGGACCGTAAGTTTAGGGAGAGGATTTACCAACATATGTACGCTATTAGGAAACAAAATAATGAAAATGCTTTAGCAAAGCATATAGACCAACATATAGGACACAAATTTTATTTTACAGCCATTGACCATATCCCACAGAGTAGTAGAGGAGGACCTACATCAATTAGACTGGAAACCAGGGAGTTGGAATGGCAAATAAAATTGAATGCCTTCAACTCTCCTGGTCTAAACGAAAATTGTAACATCTCTTGTCTCCTTAAATTGAAAAGTTACCTTAGATACTTCAATTCCTGGGTAAATATTGGATAGTACCCAGGGGCATAACAAGTGACTTTTCTAACTGTATATACTCATTTTTACGGAAGTGAATTGGGTATACAATGGTAATGTTGAAGTCTACTAAGGTATTTTTCTTACTCTGCCATTATTTGTATATTACAGATTTTAGATAGATACACCAATGCCCAACATTGAGTGAGGGTGCATTAGGGACATGTATTAAGGATATTTTGCTGCCCCAAAATGTATCTAGTTTTTTATTAACTGCATTTTTTGTTTTTTATTAATTGCATTTATGATATAAATACATTTTTATGTTTTTCACTTTACAAATTATGGGACATACCTTTATATTTAAGACGAGGTAATAGTACAGGAGTGTGGTTGACTGATGTAACAGTCACTTACTTTAAGACCATATTACATATTGTACAAGAAATAATGTTATGGATATGGGAGGAGATTCTAGCTTTGGTGTATGAAGCTAGTTTTTAAACGGAGGGAGTTGTATGGACCGACATGGACAGTTTATTTTTAAATTCTTTTTTATATTTTTATATTTGTATGTCTAAGACATTTTTTATAAAGGATGTATGTGTATAAAAAATCTTACGGTAAGGAAATGACGTGTATTTTACACAGAACATGTCCGTTTTGTATTGTATAAAGAGCGCCAACACTTAAAAAGTTTTAATGTTTCTCTGAAGAAGCTATTCTATTTTGACTGGCGAAAACGCTTTGTTACACTGTGGAAAAATAAACTTACTTTGCGTTAAGAACACCGTACACACTAGTTGGTGTGGTCTGTGAATTGTGGAGCTATAACTGCTTTCTTCGGAAGTTTGGATATTTTGCTTTAATGTATGTATTTTGGTGGGATCCTCCTCAGCATTGAACCCCAGCATTTTTAGATATACTATTTCTGAAATCATGCATCCATTGTGGATATGAATTAACTTCCATACACCCACAGTTCAATGACCTTGCATATCACCCCATGTAATATTTAAGTAAATGCAGGAGTCGAATTAAAAATATTGACTAGTCCCAGTTTGATCAACATTGTTGTGCTATTTCCTGCATACCACTTTTTTGTCTTGGATTCATGAACACCTACATGTTGCAATAAGCTTACTTCTGCAATGAAAAGCAACATGCAAACTGTTTGTGATTCAAAAACAGCAATGCACATCGCTGCCAGCTGGTAAACATGTGTTAACAACTGTGTATGTTATGAGTGAATAAATAGCTGAAGAACAACAACTTAAAACTATGTTTATTCTCAGGGATTTTTGCCCAAAATTATTTAATAATAAGAAAGATGAAGTTATAGCTATATGTACAACTTGCTTGAAACCAATTTTAAGTAGTTTTGAGGGAGATAATGTGGATGCAAATAGGTTTTTAAATCTTCTTCCTTCAGCTTTTCCTGTTAGGGGTCACCACAGTGGAACAATGGTCCACAGAACAATTGGCAGTGGAGTTCTATGATGTCTTGCCAGCTTGGCACCCAACATTCCACAGAAGGCACACACACTCACACCTAGGGCCAGTTTAGATTGCCCAATCCACCTGCACTATGTCTTTGGGATGCTGGAGGAAACCCACACGACCCCATGGAGGACATGCAGACTTTACACAGAAGGCACCCCAACCAAGAATCAAACAAGAAAACCTCTTTCTGTGAGATGGCAATGCTAACATCTGCACCACCATGACCACCCCCAAATAGGTTTTTAAATCTGTTTCATGAAAATAAAATTCCACATAGTTTTAAAGATGGTACAAATTGAAATCAATTCTTACAGTGATGATAGAGACAATAATAATAATGATAAACCAACAACAAGAGATTATAATCTAGTAACTGTTACTCTAGTTAATGACAACTTTTTTGTAAAGAATATTTTAATAAAAATTGTAACAACATCATTGGTATAGGACCTTTAAAATAGATTTTAGGGAGATACTACACTGTGTTTATAAAAGTGATAAAAACTTAAAACTATTATTGAAAAATGAATGAAAAGGTCATCAGGAATTATTAGAATGAATAAATGTAGTAGGTGCAAACAGGTTCATAGGTTCATAGGTAGGTACTAGGCTATTGGCCCTAGGGCCTATATAAGCCTAACCAAAAAGGTACCCTGGCTTTTGCCACCCAAGAAAATTATTTTCCTGTGCTCCTGTCGAGCAGAGCCACAGAAGTGATCCCGGGATGAATTTCCTATTTCCTAGCCAATCATCAAGATTTTTCTTGAAGAGTGCTAATGAGGAGCTTTGTTTGATATAGATAGGTAGCCTGTTCCAGAGTATGGGAAGTCTCTGGGACAGGAATCTATCCCTCCAACATGCCCTGTTAATTGTGGTGACAAGGTTTAGGTCCCTAGAGCATGTAGCTCGGAGGGATTGGGATTTCTTTAAGTGGAGCATGTCCAACAGATCTGGGTTTGACATAGCTTTGTATGTTAGGCAGAGATTGCCTCTGAGCAGGCGGTATGCGATGGAGTAAAGTTGGAGTTTTTTGAGATGGTCTGCATAGGGCATCTGTTTGAGGCTGGTAATCCTCTTTGTGAGGTATTTCTGCAGCCTTTCCAGTTGTTGTAGATGTCTTGTGAGGTACATACCAAAAGGGGTGTTGTACTCTATAATGGGTCTAATGAGTGACAAGTAGAGGGGAACAATGACCTCTTTTGTCCTGGATAAGAAACCTTTTGTGATGAGGTGTGCCATGTAGAAGGATTTCCTAACTACTGTGGTGATGTGATTATCAAAGGAGAGACTACTCTACACCTGTGTCCCAAGGTCTCTTATCACACTTTTGGTGTTAAGTAAACTACCACCTATGTGGTAGATCATGGGTACAGAGTTTTTACCAAAGGGGTTGACAATGCACTTTTTGGCATTTAGCTTGAGGACATGGCTTTGACATCAGACATCAGTCTCAGTGAAGCCCTTTTGTAGGAGTTCTACATCATTAGGAGTTTTGATTATGGCTCCTAGTTTGCAGTCATCTGCGAACTTCATTAGCCAAAGACCTTCTGTGTTAACCTGCACTTCAGAAAAGGAGATACCAAACAGGAGAGGACCCAGGATTGAACCCTGTGGTACTCCACTTGTCACTGTTCTGAAGTCAGATTTGGAGTCTGCTACTTTCACAGTGTGGGTTCTGTCAGTGAGCCAGTTGGCAACCCATCTTGTGACATAGGGATTTATACCTAGTTTAGTGAGCTTATCTAAATTTCCAGAGTGGGGGGATGGTGTCAAAAGCCTTGATGAGATCTAGATAGGCTGTGTGAACCACCTTACCCTCGTCTATGACATTGGTGACTGCTTCAAAGAGGTCTATCAGGTTTAGGAGACATAATCTGCCTTTTACAAACCCGAACTGGGTAGGGTCCAGAGTCTGGAAATTACTAATGTCTTTGTTTATAAGTTCCATGATGATATGTTCCATGGTCTTGCAGACCAGGCTCAGTAGGCTAATGGGACGGTAGTTCCCAGAGTCTGTGATGGCTCCCCTTTTGTGGAGTGGGATAACCATTGCTATGCACCATTCAGTGGGCACAAAGCCTGAGGTGAGGCTATGTCTGAACACGGTGCTTAGGTGAGGTGCCAGTTCATTCTGTAGTTCATGCAGAATGCAACCTGGGATGTTGTCAGTTCCCATGGATGCTGTGTTCTTGGCATTGGAGAGTGTGATTTTTACCTGTGCAGTCGTGATTACGGGAACTTTGCATTCTTCCGGTATTGAGATGAGCCCTTTAGGGGGTGAGGTTGGGGGTAACGTTAGCACTGAACCTATCTGACAGGATGTTGGCAATATCAGTTGGTTCTGTATATTTAGTGCCATTGTCCTGTAACTCAGAGAAGATCTGAGTGTTGCCATTGAAATTCTTGCCATAGTTATAGAATGCTTTATGGTTGCCTTTAGAATCAGTGGCAATTTTGTTTTCGTAACTAGCTTTGGAGGATTATATGAGGAATCTCAGCTTCTTACTGAGGCTGACCAGGGAGTTCCTCCAATCTTGGGATTTTACTATTTTTTGCAACAGTTTCTTTCTTCTGTTGTAGAGTTTGTTTATGGTAGGGGACCACCAGATTGGCTTCCTTTTTTTGGAGGATATGATCTTGGTTCTGTTAGGGATAGCATGATTCATGCACTTGTGTAAGTGCTTATAAAGTGCATATTGTGTAGGATTCAGAAGTTGTACCTCTACTGTCCATCTGCATGGGTGTCGTGAAGTTAACCACTTCTGTCTTAAGAAGCGTGAAGTTGGCTTTGGAGAAATTTTTTACAGTGGTTTCCCTAATGAGGGGTGGGGGTTGGATGTGGATGTCTAGGTTGATTAGCTTGTGGTTGGATCTGACCAATGAGGAATTGACCTCTGGTGTGGAACACTGGTCGCCCATGTTCGTAATGACCAGGTCTAGGATACTGCTGCTCCTGGTGGGGGTGTGGATAAGATGATCCAAGGCATTGGAATTTATGAATTCCAGAAAAAGTTGAGCAAAAGAGTTGGTACATAAGTAGTTTTTCCAGTTAATGGTGGGGTAGTTAAAATCACCCATTATTAGGGTGTTGGGTTGTACCCTAATATTTTCCATTGTATCAAGAAATGAGGAGTGGGAATCCTGGGGCATGGGGGGATCTGTAGCAAGTTACAATTTGGATTGCGGTCTTGCCCAGAGTTTGTTGCACTTGGATAATCTCGGATGCATTATGCTGAGCAACTAGCCTGGAGGTGTGGATATCCTTAATGAATATGGACACACCTCTGCCTTTAGTGTTTCAGTCCAGGTTAGGTGGCCAAAAGGTGTGGTATGAATTATAGCCTGGTAATGCAGGGGTGCTCTGTGGAGCCTTGAACTATGTCTCTGTCACTGCACAGATGTCGATGTTCTCCATTTTAAGGAGTGCCTCAAGTGAATGCATTTTGAGGTTTAGACTTCTAGCATTGAGTAGCATTTCCCTCAGATTTTGCTTGCTTGTACCTGTTACGGTGGTGAATCTGCCATTTGAACCTTGCCTAAAAAAGGCACTATAGGGGTGGCAAGAGCCTTAGCCATCTGGAATCTCAAGGGTGACAGGTGCAGGCCATCTCTGGCAAAGCATCATGGTCTGTCGATCATGTCATCCCAGGCAGACAGATACTGGATTCCCTTAGAATGACACCAGAAGCTTAGCCAATTGTTGAAGTCAATCAATTTGTCCTTGCACTGTGATATCATTCTGGGTGATGGCAGGATGCTACTCAGGGCTAGGTCATACCTGCCTGGGCTACAAGATCAGAGACCTCCTCCATGTCTCTTTTCATGTAGTCCAGGGAGGTACATCTCAGGACATTCACACCAACATGGACAATGACAGATTCATATTTGTACTTGTTGTGGAGTGACATGAGTGCGTGCATTATGTGGTGGATCCTTGCACCCGACAGGCAGATGACAGTAACTTTCTCCTTGTTTAGCCTGGTGAGTGGAACATTACTGTGCCTAACTATAGAGTCACCTATGACTAGAGTGTTGGGTACATTGTTATGCCTTATGGGCTGTGGTTGAGTGGCACACTGAGTTTGTGGGCTACGTGTCATTTGGGATGTATTGAGGGGTGGAGTTTGCTTGCGTTTCTGCTTTGGAGGTCTCTGTTGCTTGAGCAGATTTTTATTGAGAGTCTCCATGAATGTAGGTGTGTGCTTTGTGTTTCTATGTGTCTGTTTTGGTGGTGTAGGTTTTGAGGGACTATGTGATGAGTGTGGTGTGGTGCAAGTGTTTACCTTCTCCTCTTGACTGTCTAGTCAAGTCTTGGGTGAAGAGAGCTTTGCTTCCAGATTGGCTATATAAGTGTATATCTCACAGGTTGTAGTGCTGGGTGGTAGGAGGAGAGGGTTGTTTGTGTACATGAGGCAATTGCTGCATTGCCCCAAGATGCCCAGATTCATCAGGTAGACAGGAGAAAACACCGGGAACTGACCCTTAGACATGCCTGGATAGGTGCTTATTTATTAAGTACTAAAAACTGTTTTCCTCTAGACGAGTGTGAAACGATGAGTGCTGTAGTAATTTGTAGCTTATTTAGTGCTTACAGTGAGTACAAGTTCTGAACAAGTGCTGAACTCAAAGAAAGATATTTGAGTGCTATATCTAAAATACTGGCTAGTTCTAAGGGAAAATTTGAAGAGCAGACTTTATGGCGCTGGGAATAGTTTAACCCTAGCTAAGCGGCGATACATAAAGTGTATTTTTTTTTTCATATAACAGTAGCAAATGAGCAAACTAACCAATTAACCAATGAAAAGCTAAAAACTGAGCCCAGTTCCAGCAGTCTTCTATCAGACAAGTTCTAACTGCACACTCCTGCCACTAGGGTGCAGGGGAACTTTCACCAAAAAATGATGGTCTGGATTAGTGGTCAAGTTATACAAACAAAGCTAGATTCAGCAGGTCTGAATTTAGTCTATGCTACAGCAAACAAGGCATACTAATTTCAGAAACAGTTCAAATAAGCAGGCACAATAAGCCTTTAACCAGAAACTCCCAGCTCAGATGGGCAGAATCTACCCTCTCCTCCCACAAGAGGGCAGACCACACCTTCTTAATGTAAAATAACTGGCCTGAAGCCCAAGTGGTTAAACCAGAACTAATACACTTTTAGAATAACACTAAGCATTGATAAGATAAGTTTATTAATCTAAGTAGTGGGGTATTTTTTATATTACCCCCCCCCCCCAATGTAAATTCCTCTAAAAGAAAATATGATTTTTATACCAAGGGTATCATTTATTTAGCTAGTTGCACTTTTTGTGAAGCATTTCATATGGGTAAGTATGAAAGATCACTTAAACAAAGAAATTATGAGCTGGCATACAGCACTAAATCTTGGAAAGTTAAAAACGCACTTTGTAGGCATGTTAGGAAATTAAATAATTTTAAATGATTTATATTTTTTTACTTTGGAATAAAGTTCAAGTGCTTGATGAAGGAGGTGACGGGAGAATGCTGCTGAGTATAGAGAACTCTATTGATAGTTATTGTTAAAAGCGACTATGACTACTGGAATCAGTGACTTTGTATATATTAAAAGTGTTTTACTAAAAAACCAGCAATATCATGAGATGATTTTAAACATATATTTTTGAAAGCGACATTTTTTGAATTCATAGTTATTATGGAATTTTATGTTGTATTGGTGTTTGGAAATATTAATATAACTTCATCATGCTAGTGTATCATAAACATTTTTTTAATTATAGTTATATGACCATGAATATTTAAACATTAGATGGAGAAGTATTCATTAGTTCTGAAGACGTCACATGTAAGGGTGACAAAAGTGGTTAACCAGTCAGCAATAAAGTGAATGAAGTGGATTTTTGAGCGACCATTATTTGTTTTTGTTTTTTTTTTTTGTGGTTTTATTAGTGTTTTTATAGTTTAATCATGTCACCAGATCCTCACCAATTTGTACTGTGGTTCTTACATGAGAGTGAAGCAAATAATCATGGAGAAGTGATTCAGAAACATATAAAAAGAGTGCCTACACATTGCACTCAGTTTAGATCTGAATTCCAAAACATACTGGAATACAGCCACAAAGAAACTTTGAAAAATGCTAGGGGTTACCACAGCCATTTTAAATTTGTATGTGCAAGAGAAATATAAGGTGCTACTGCTGCTGCCGCCAGACCTCAGCCTGGAAGGCATAAGGTGTTCAGAGCATGTTTGACCCCCCACAGATTCGTGAAACAGAAATAATAAGAGCACTAGAGGGTGGACAAGGACACTGCACAATAAATAATGGAAACTGTCATCCTTACATGAGTCCCCATAAGAACTGTGAAAAATCTATCCCAAGAGGAAACTAAGGTATATGTAGCATTATGTATAGTAGCTATGGGGACTTTTTAATGACCTACATGGGACACACTGGGGTGTAAAAGGCCTCTGCCAGTTTCTCAGTGCAATGCTGTAACAAGTGGGAGAGCATAAGCATATCTGGTTTCCATGTATCTCAGAGGAGAGAGCTACCACTGTGCAAAATGTCTGTACCATAATCCATTTTCTTGAAATTCTGGGGGACACGGACTGCACCCTCATTGAAATAAAAGCTCCATTAGTAAACCAGGCAGGAGATATATCAACAAAAAATGTTATTATTCCATCAAGTCTCACATGCACTGTAATGCACAAAGTAATATCAATAATGTGTGTGCAGGTCACCCTGGCGGTATCCACATCTCCAACACATGGCACACCCGTGACTTGTGCCTAAGATTTTCAAGGGGTGAATAGCACACACACTCACCACTAAATTAGACAAGAAAAGGAGCTAAGCTCATATAAACAGTAAAAGTTATGTATGCAAAATTTTCTATCTTTACTTACCCATGTACTGACTGGCTACTTTAAGCATCAGACACAGTCAACCCCAGACCACAATGTTATCAGCAGCATTAAAAAAATGTGTGATGAACCTGTAATGAAGAGATGAATGCTTGCATTTATGTTTATGTACTGTACATCAGTAATAGCAAACTATTCACTATTCAGTAATTTGCTGTTCAGTAATAGCAATCTATTGGTAACTATCATATTGACAACAGACCCCTAAGAGTTTACCCAATAGGCAGGGGACTTGGAGACACACATAGGCAGTAATCTAGTCTTTTACCATCACACGTCTACAGTAGTGAGGACATTATTCTATGTTGTACAACTTATAAACAAATGTATGACATTTATGTCCAAGGAATTTCCCCCTTTGGTATGTACCTAACCAGGCATAGCCAACAACTGAAACTTCCACAGAGGTTCCTCACTAAAAGAGTACAGGGCATAAGCAATATGTCCTATTAAGGCCACCTCAATGCCCTGTACCTATATTCTTTCTTCTACAGATTGTCAAGGGGAGTTCTACCCCTGGCATACAAGATATTGCCAAATACCACTTTGATGGGCCTCCTGCATATCCACAAAAAAAAAAAAAACAACACTAGAATTTCTCATTAGAAAGACTTAAACCTTGCCTGTGATATAAACAGAATCTGCAAGAGAGACAGGTATGTATTCCAGAGACTACATTCTTCTCTGGAACAGGCTCCCTATCCATGTAAAGCAGAGTTACTCCCTAGCCCAATTCAAGTGCAACTTGGACAATTGGTTGAGGAACAGAAACTCCATCCCTGTTTTAGCACCTATGCCTCTAATGGACACAGGCAGCCTGTAAATGGTTCACCTCTAAGCCCTCTGCTTGTAAATGGTTCACTTTCCAAGCCCCTGCTTACACTTATCAGGAATATTAGAACTTGTTAGACATTTGGGATGTATAGCTAGGCTTAAAAAAGGCCATTGTGGTCATTAGACTAGTAAACACCTATGAACCTATGAACCAGAGAGGAATGTCAGCAGTAACCTATATCAGCGATATATACAATACATACAAAACAAACCAACTATGAAGCCATTAAATCTATCAAATGAATTTCCCCTGCATATATGTCAAGCCAAGGCAGTATCATCTCAAACCAACCGAAAGAGTGTATAGCAATGTCACCATCATCTGCATTGGTTGCTGATCACACATAAAAAAAAAAAATCAACATCTACAAATGAAAAGATAATTAACACCGACATGAGGAGATGCAATCCAACAGCAGAAAAAAAAAGAGCTATTGCCTCAAAACTTGCTCAGTCTGCCCTCTACGGTACATCAGACAAATAGCCAATTCAGGAACCCCAACGAGGATCAGAGCAATCACAGCATCATCTGCACAAGGGGCTGAGGAAACAGTAATACATAAGTTGCACTGGGGTACTGCTACTACTACTACTACTACTACTACTACTACTACTACTACTGCTACTAATACTACTATTACTGCTACAACTAGTACTACTATTACTACTACTGCTGCTGTTACTACTATTACTTACTACCACAACTACTGCAAATACTATCACTGGTGCTACTACTGATTTGACTTTGGCTAGGAAATGCATTGCAAGTGTGACTCATTAGTAGTTCTGTACTTTCAATTACTTGTTTATCACTCCTGCTAATGAGACTAAGTGGACTTACAAAAGGTGTGCCACAGAAAACAGTCTTACTGAGAAGGTATGATGTACATTTAGTGACTCAGGAGAGAACCTTGATAAACCCTTTAGTTAAACTTTGTAAGAAAATAATGTGCCTATGATGACAAAGTGGTTTCAAGTCATATGAAATATATACAATATAAACTCACAGAACAAAGTTGAACTCATTGCATGATGTAATACATTCATGATACAAGGTAATCACTATGGAGTAAAAAGTAATGCATTCATGATATAAAGTAATCACTATGGAGTAAAGAAATGATACAGTCTTATCTTGCAAAATTTTTTTGTGCTTTCGTCTTCTTGACCATCATCACTTCTGCAAGGATCACATTCAGCAAGATTTGTTCCGTCACAGAACAAATGACAAATGTGCAATAACATGGGTATATTGCTGTCTAAATGTGTCAAAAGTACAAAGTTGAGTACATGTGCCTCACATTCTATACTCTTACTTTGTCGGTGTTGAGGTGATAAACATTGTTATTCATATTTCTTGGTAATATCATATTTGCAAGTTTCAAATCTAGAGAAGGTGACATCTCTGTGAAAGAAGAGATCCTTGCTGTCAAAACTTTATTTGTATAAGGACATAAAGTAGAGGAACAATCGATGTGATTTATGCATTTCTTTTACTTGTTTTTTTTCTAGACTCCATTCTTTGTATGACACAGCATTGCACATCAAGGCCCATCGCTGATGGTCATCACTAAATGAAACTTTACTTCTCAAGGCAAAAATTCAAAATTTTATTTTGCAAATGCAAAGATTTAGCTATCAGTCACACAAATAAGATTGGGGGTGTACCTTATTCAGCACTTTGGACCCTACCGAATACAGAAAGCACATTTGTTAGGTGTCATTTTGAGTTGCTCAAAATCTTAATGTAGTAAGAGCTAATGAACAGCACAAGCAGTGCAGGGTTTACATCCACATTAGGGATAGTTTAATTTTAGGGGTCACAATGCATTTTGTGTGTACTTGAACGTGAGCTACACTTGCAATTTAAAGGATGAATGTTGCAAAACAAATGTGTGCAATAGATGCTAAACAAGTTAACTATGATCTGTATCAACTGTAATCCTTATAGCAGTGATCATATTATAATTAAAGCAGTCTTGCTTTGTGCAAAATTATCAGGCAGTACAATTACCAACATTAGGGGTTAGGGAAATTTGAAGACGTGGAAAAATATGTCAGAGCACGTCTTCAGTGAAATAACTAGATTTATTACCAAAAGTGCATATTGTACTGATGTATGCTATGTAGACCATCATGTCCTGTAAAGTTTGTGTGGCCCCTCCTTCAATAAGTGTTTACAACATAAATGCATCATGAGTTTAATGAAACAGAAGGTCATCATACAAAGTCAACACTACAAAAGTGTTTGTTTTTTGTTTGTCCAACAGCACAGAGCACTGTTAGTGTGCAGAAATGAGTGCAAAGAAATAACACCATGTCTTATGGCAAACCTTTAAAAAAAATTGCACATATGTTACGACTTTGCTAACAGTTGCACAAATATGCTTGGCTTCAGCATGTGTCAGCTAGCATTACAGATGTTACAATAAACAATGAAATAGAAACATTTCAGTGAAATACATGTATGGTTCAAATTATTAATGCAGTAAAGCAACACTCAGACAGCAACATTTACATGGTTGCAGTAATTAGGTTAAACTTCATTTATGTTCATAACTGTATATCTCAACTTGACAGTTCTCTTGTGGTGTTAGCAGTTAGTTTTTAAAATGTATGTGCCGCCAAGGCATTATGTGCTAATTAAAGTAAATTTACATAAGGACAACACTGAATGACAACAAAAACATCATTGAAATTGTCTTGTCATACTTGTTTGTGACAATGTTGTAGCTATGTGTGCCATCAACCAACCCAGAGAACATGGCCAGAGATGCTAAAATATCAACTGAAATGTAACTGAGATATCAACATTAACCAACACTTGATGGAGTCACTGTGAGGCATTTGTAAATATGTTGATCAGCATAAAATGGTCAAGTCTAAGTGTTTTGTTTCACACCTGAAGTGGACATTGAAGAAATGATGCGCACATTTCATTCCATTCTATTTTTCTGCTTTTTATCATGCAAATGTAGTTGCCTAGCTTGTCTATCATTGCTGACAAGCTGCTATATGTAAGATCTGAATTTGGCACCATTTACCTGCTATTTTAAAAAAGACATGGCAGGTGATGGTGAGAGTAGTGCTTGATTCAGAGCACAAGGTTAGTTTCAGGAGGCATTCAAGATCTTTGTTGGATTCCTCATTAAATATTGCAGCTGATTGCTTCCACATGGAGACTATAGCAGGTCTCAGTACAAGGCTAAGGCTTGGAATAGCTTGGACAAGTCTGTTATCAGAGCAACTGTCATCCCACACACTGATGAGGAATGCTGTCACCATAACAGCAACACAAAAAGGTACAAGCAGGATCTCCTTAGCTGATGTTGGAAATATTTTAGGTTTCATGACCTACCTGAGTTGATTAAGTATAGGGGTCCATTACCTGGGAATACAATACCATGACTTGCCAACACAACAAAGTGCTCATTATTTTTTACTGTTCTGCATAGCTTCTGCAGATATGGAAGGAAACAGAGAGGCACATCAAGAAAGACTTCAGTACCTCAGAGAGGCACAGGGTAAGTATGGCTCAGGTATAACAAACACCTATTTCATAACAACTCTGATTTGGAAATCTTTTTATCACATCTGTGGACATCAGTCATTAACTGACTGGCACAGTCTCAAATGAGTAGACATGCTCTCTCTCTCTCTCTCTATATATATATATATATATATATATATACATATATATATATATATATATATATATATATATATATATATATATATATATATCAAACATGAATACCTGAATAAATAGCTATTAAAACATTGCATTAGGCAATAAAACAGTCAATGTAGTGGTGTGTAGGTTCAAATCCAAGTAGCAACAATTTGCCTGTATTACCTAAAAGTCTATTATTCTGCAATCAGTGGGCATTTTATGAGTTGGAATGCTGGAATGTATAAAGCATATATGCAGTAGTCACACAATCCAGTGCATAGTGTGTCTAATACTGATGAGATAAATTTTTAGTCTAATACACATTTATGGCTTTACATTCATATGTGGATATGACAAATATTTCAATATTTATGTGGCAATATGCATGGACTGTGCTACAGTATAACTGCATGACATTTATGACATTCTTCTGTGTTGTCTCTCCCACAACCCTATTTCCCTCTCCATCTCTCCATTCTTCCTTTTTTATTATGAAATTTGCACTGAAATTCCTACTGCAACATGGATAAACACTAGCACAGGCAGTAAGACCAGCCACATAGGCTTGTACTTCCATTCCTCCACAGATGGTTGCAGTGGCACCACCACAGACAGCACAGGGCTCCAGTATTTTTGGGTCACACCCTGGCAGTATTGCCTCCATGACTCCTGCATTACCTGCTCCAACTACATCAAGTAGCTCGGTCCTGTGGGAGTTCACTGGTACCCACTTGGAGTAGTGCCAGTGGAGATGACTATTACATCACCCAACAATAGTTGTCAGGGCTGCTGGAGGATATAATGGAGAAGTGCTTTGGTGTTTGCATCAGCACAATAGAAGTGAGTCTTCATCGAATAGCCAAATTTATGCCCCCCCCCCCCCAGCACTGTCCAAATCATCTGTGGCTTGTTACAGTAATGATAGTTCAGAGGGTTAAGACTAGATTCCAATTGTAGTCATACTGGATGAGGATGCACTCCTGAAGTCTCATACCTATTGTCATTTCTTTGTTCCCCACTCTTTTGTGCCCATCACCATCTATGTCTGTTATGTTTTCTATGTCTGCACCTACTACCTAACCTATCCTACCTACCTGCCCTATTCCTCTCTTTGTCTATAAAAAAGAAGAAAATGGCATCTGACCCACAAAAGAAATGACACCCCCCCAATTCACATGTGTGTGTGTGTGTGTGTGTGTGTGTGTGTGTGTGTGTGTGTGTGTGTGTGTGTGTGTGTGTGTGTGTGTGTGTGTGTTTGTGTGTGTGCGTGTGTGTGTGTGTGTAACACACTTGATTTCAGGTCAGACTGGCCACCCAATATTAAGTTGTTGTTGAAAACCCTTGATGTGGACACTATCCAAATTTCTGAAATTATTATAAATACACTGTTACTTTTTGAAAAAGTGGCTATCTATGGTGCTGTCCCACCACCACCCTGTATATTACTTTCCTCATCCCTCGGTATCCTACCCTCTGCTTGCTTGCCATTTTACCCCTGTCCTATCAATGACTTTTCACACCTTTAATTTGGTCAAAAAATGGATTCATACACCACACACATGGACAATAAACTAATCCCTCTGTTTTGTCCTCAGCTTTGCAAAAAACTTCACATCATACACAAATAGTAAGTGATGCATTACATCTAATGGCAAAAACTGAGAATTTTACCTTCAGCTGCATTAATATGGCGCTCACGTTGCTACTGGGCTTAGCGCTGCTGCACAACAGAAAGCAATATTGATAGCACTATGAGAAGACAGTTATTCTCATATATTTAACAGTCTGCAGGCTTCAATATAAACCACTTGGAATGTTTCAGTTCTCAACACTGTTATGAAGCTTGATGCACACATAGTCACGTTCATACTTTTTTCATTATCCCTTCAAATATCTGGGTTTTAGCCCCTGAACTGTGACTTCCTTTGTGGCATGATCAGATAATTCTCTGGTCTAGGCATGGTGATGTGAATCAGTAGGTGTTAAAGTCCATCAGTTTGTCAAACATTAGTTAAGTATTTCTGTCTAATAACATGTTCTCTTATGAAGTACTGCATAGACATGCTAGTCCAACACAAGTATCCCACCTATTCCTTTATTTAGTATACCAGTATCCCACTGCTGCTCATACCTTTCCAAGACATCTAGACAAAGCCAAAAATAATGGGTTGAGAAATCCTCAAAAATTAGGGCAGATTACACTAACTGCTTCTATACACCTAGGAAGTTGCTATAATAAGAAATGTAGCATTAGCATGCATTTTCTGAAGGATATAAAGTGTGACACATACAAGTATGTTATTCTGTAGTGACTTCAGTCATCAGTGATTTGCTATAACAACACAAATTGTATGAGGAACACAACAATATTATGACCTAAACATCCAGACGTTCTTTAGATATGTGGACAGTGAAGAGGTATGCCCTGCATTATCCATATTAAATTATTAACGTTGCTGTAAGGATCATAACAGATGTTTAAATGATGACAGAAAATACATTACCACAACATACAAAAGTTCTAAAATAGCTCAGAATCAGAAATGTCTATATGCCTGAACTCCTTATTTGCACAACGCTTCACATGGAGCACCATAGACCACTGCTATTTCCCATTCTAAATTCAAAACCACGAAAAATAATTATACTTGCGCTGATACTTTGCCATCAGTCATGTAAGTGAGCTACTTGTGCAGTTCAGTGAGCTATTTTAGCAGAAAGAAAGTAATGTTAGTGGCTGCTATTACTTGTGTGTGGATTACTGACATATAGCAGCCATGTTATGAGGAGCTCACCATGGTGCTGTCCTCTTACTACATAACATACACGATTTTTGTACTCAAGTACAACATCCTTCCAAATGTCTTTCAATAAAGGAGGACCATTTCACACATATGTGATTCATTTCTCAAAATCTTTTGGGTTTCTAATACCATGACAGGAATGGACTCTATTTCTAAGCCAGAGTATAATTAAAGTTCATGAAATTAGTATTGTTCCAGTCTTTGATGTTAGCCAAAAGTACTCTTCTCAGCACCCACAATGTGCCCAGAATTGACTCCTGCAATTCATATGCAGTTACATGTATTGATAAAATATTTAAATATGGCTTGTATATTAAACCCATTGCTCCTACTACTACTGGAACTGTTTGGGTATTTTTCTTCCACATTGCTCTAGTTTCTGCTTGTAAATATGGATATTTTATGTCATTGTGTTTGTATGGGAGACAGTGTAATCACTTGGTGTAGCAATTTCAGTGAACAATGCTACTTTTCTCTTTTTTCATGGACTACTATATCTGGTTTTCTTGCATCTGTTTTTTGAATTGTTTGTAATGGGTGATCCCATGTGATGTACACTTCATCATTCTCTATGATGATTTGTGGTTCATTTTTCCAATGCTTCTCAGCTTTCTCTATTGTAGTGTTTGCCTAACCTCCAATGCAGCAAACATGCAACATTACTGTGGCTCTCAGTGTACAGGCCTTCTACATCAAGTGTGTATCACACCCAGTAACAAGGTGTGCTACTGTTTCGCTCACATGTTCAATGGACTGTGTAAACCAATGTGTACATAGTCCACTGTCCTCTGCTGCCATTACTAACTTTTCATCCTTTGGTTTCAGCTCACCTCTCCTTAACCATTCCTGCTACAGCTAATGACCAGCATGAAGTTGTTCTAGGATCTCTCTATACTTGCCAATATATTTATAGCTTTTCCACATTCTTTCCCTCTCATCTGATCCTTCTCCTTATATATTTTTTGTCACATTCAGTTCTTGTCTGATTTTTATCTACATCTAGTTTAATTTCTAGTCCTGCTTGTCACCTCAGTGCTTCTGCTAAACTAGGCAAAGAGGTCATCTTTGGTTTTCTCTACTCATGTTGTAAACTAGATCTGATGAAGTCAGCAGATATGTATACTGTCCCACAACTGCATATCTATACATGTAATCATTTTTGTGAAGGCCAATGCTTCCTTCAGTGCCTGGAATATATAATCTTCGTATACACTGATTTTTATATATCATTTGGTAAGCATGAAGTATTTTTCTTTTTTTTCTGTCCAACTGATCCAATACCTTTTTAGGACAGTCAATGGCACCAAAACTGTAAGTTAAAACTGGAAGAGCAAATTGTTTTTAGCTTAGACTTTATTCCCAGATGTTAAGGCTGTTTTCAATATTAGTTGTAGTCTTCTGAAGTATTCCTTACTAAGTTTTATTCACATTTGTTCATGTTGTATTGCTGATACTTCATTAATATTTATACACTTCTTCCTGCTCAAGTTGCTTTATATTACATTCTTGTCCTAGATTGATATTTTCTTAGTACTGCATCTTTTCTGCTTTTAATGTTGCTTTTGTATATTTATCAAGATCAAATGTCATTCTTTTACCATATGAAAAAGTTTTAATCACATGCAATTGTGCTTTCAACTCCTCATCTGGTGAACTATACAGCTTTAAGTCATCCACCAAAAGTAGATGAGAAATCTTAAAAGACTATTTTTTCTGGGAGTCAAATTGGAACCAAGACTCAATCTGTTAAATAAACAGTTTAATGGATTAAGGGCAATACAAAACAACAACAGTAACAAAGTATCACACTGGAAAATACCCCTTTGAATTTCTATCCCTGGGATAATAATTTGCCCTTTGTCATGGCTCAGTTGCAAAGTGGTCTGGTACTGTTTTGTGATCATTGTAATAATACTGATTAATGTAGGATGAATCTTATACATCTGTAAGCACTTTTTATCCATGAATGTAGAATGCTGTCAAATACTTTTTGTAGTCTAGCCATGCCATACTTGGATTCTTCTCATTTTTACAATTCTCCGTTATGTTTTTTTTTAACAGCAAATGATCCTTTGTTCCATATGAATGTCTTTGGTTACCTTTTTGTTCTATTGCTATGATTACGTTTTCTTCTAAATGACTATAAACTCTGTCTGATTCAATTCCAGTTTACTTATCACAAACCATATGACATGGAAATTGTAGAACACTACAGGGTGGATACAGACACACTACTGGCACTCTGCAACCTATGTCTTCCTCAACTCAGCGCCAGGGCAAACCGAAGGGAACCCATCCCTGTGGTGCCAAAGGTATGTACAGCACTTAGAATCTTAGCTACAGCATCTTTTCAGAGAACAACAGAGGACATGCTGGGGGTGTCACAGGCATCAGCATCCAGGATCCTCCATCACTGCTTGAATGTTATGCTCCAACATGCCAGTGACCACATATATTTTCCCTGTACTATTGAGGATAGGGCCAGAAATATTCAGGAATTCTACCCTGTAGCACACTACCCTGAAGTACTGGATGCCATAGATTGCACACATATAAAAATTTAGGCACCACCTGGGGAACAGGGAACATACATATAAAAGGCTTCCATTCCATCTTGAATGCGTATGCTGGCAACCCTGTCAGTTACCATGACTCATATATCTGGTGCACCTCCCAACTGTATCAGATGTTCACTAGGGGTGATATTCCACAGGTCCAAAATGAAAAAAAGCCAGCACCCAGGAGAATCTGAATACAATTATTTATTTGAACTAGACCGGTTTCAGCACAAGGCTTTCTTCAGTAGTACATAAAAAATATAACTGAGTCAGAATCTTATATAGCTTCAACCAATAGGATTAATGACATCACGTCCTGTAGTTGAAAAAGCAAAAAGAGTTATAAATAAACCATGAAAAATGTCCACATTAGAAATGAAATAATATTATTCATCTATTCAAAATGTCATGTTTATGCCTAAAATTATATAGCATAATAATGCAAATAAGAAAAGCATGATGATGGGGTTGCTAGAAAAGAAATGGTTAGTATAAGGTGGTTTGAATAAACAATTAGACCACGAGCATCAGCATAACTTAACCATAATGCAAAAGAATGAAATAAAATCATATCATGATAATGTCACAAAAAAATATGAGTGACTGATGAATGCTTGAAAATCATAATTTGTCATTCAATCCCGGGGAGAAAAGCTCCCCAAGTTTAATTATCCACCTCCTTTCTTTTTTATTAAGAATATCATGCCACCCTACCTTGAAGGATCGATTGCCAGTGATACGATCGATGATGGTGAATGAAAATTTGGCAGTGGAATGTTTAATTGTATGTCTATATAGTGCATTGGTTATTCTCTGGTTCCTGATGTCCCCCAAATGTTCCGAAATTCTGATGCGAAACTGTCGGGATGTTTGGCCAATGTAGAAGGCCTGACATGCGCATGTAGCAAGGTAGATTATCCAGTCTGAACTGCAGTTACCAAAGAATTCAATATTGAATAGTTGTCCTGTGTTTTTGCTGGTGAAACTAGTGGTTTTAAAAATGTAACTGCAAAAACTGCAGTGGCCACAGGGATAGATGCCTATTAATTTGTCCCCTGTGAGTGTCCTTTGCGTGAGATTGTCATCCTTTGGGCTTGTTCTTTTGTAATGAGAAAAAAGGGAACTAAGTGATTTACCCTTTCTATATGAAAAATAGCATCGTTCCCCTAAATAATCCTCCAAAAGGGGGTGCGAGTTGAGTATGTTCCAATGGTTGTTAATAATATTGATCAAATTCCTACTGTTCCGGCCATAGGTCGTGACAAATCTGCATAGGTTGGAGCCATTATCTCTTTGTCTTCTATTATATTGTAGAAGAGAATCTATGGATTTCACATTGCTGGATTGAACAGCTGAATGGATAATCTGCGGTGAATAACCCCTGGACAAATATCTGTTAGTTAGATCAGTTTGATGTTTGATAAGGTCATCCTGTGAAGAACACATTCTTTTGATCCTCAGAAACTGAGATTTTGGTATATTTTTGGTGATATGTTTGGGATGAAAGCTTTCCGCATGCAAAAGAGTATTGAATTGTGGGAATTTCCTGTGAACAGATGTTCTGAGTGTATTATCTGATTGCCTACTAAGATGAACATCCAAGAAATGGATTTCATTCACATGATGTTCCTCAGTAAATTCAATACCCCAGATATTCCCATTCAGATATTCCATAAATTCTTGGAGATATTCGTTACATCCCTTCCAAACCAACCAACAGTCGTCCAGGTATCTTCTCCATATATCAATTTCTGGTAAATATATGTTGTGCATTGGATCATATATGATGTTTTCTTCTATATAGCCCATGAAGAGGTCTGCATAAATGGGTGCAAAAAATACACCCATAGCCGTGCCTTGAAGTTGCCAGTAACAATCTTGTTGAAAATAAAACACATTTTTTGTCAGAATGTGTTCAGCCATACATATTAATAATGTATTCATTCCTGGCGGATACAAATTAGATTTGTTGAGCCAAAACTCCAATGCCATAAGACCTGCCCAGTGTGGAATGCTGGTATATAAAGATGTTACATCCAAGGTGCACATAAACCAATCCGGATCAAGTTGTGATTCCGTGACTATCTGCAAGAATTCAGTGGAGTCCTGTATTCTGGCACGAATCTGTGATAATAATGGTTCCAATTTCTCAGTAAGAAAGGCAGATAAGGGTTCCGTGAGTGAGCCAATGCCAGAAACAATTGGTCTCCCGGGCGGTTGTTGGATAGATTTGTGGATTTTTGGTAATAGATATAGGTATTGTTTTGCAGGGTCTTTGACTGTCAGATGTGTTTTAGTTTTATCTGAAATTATTCCAGCCTCAACTGCTTGTTCCAAAAATTGATTGATTTCCATTTGAAAACCCGGTGTGGGATCAATATCCATCTTCATGTAATGATGATGGTTAGATAGTTGTCTGTAACCTTCACCCCAATAATAATCATTGTCCATAACAACAACTGCACCCCCTTTGTCTGCAGGAATGATGACAATATCTGTGTTGTTTTTTAGTTGTGTAAGAGCTAGTTGTTCCTTCTGCGAAAGATTGTGCCTCATAGTATCTATAGAACTGAAATGAAAGTGTATATCCTTGATGACTGCCTGCTGAAAAACAGCAACATGTTTGTCCATGGGAGGGGTGAATGATGATTTATGAAATCTAAAACCAGATGATCTTTGAGTATCATCAGTTTTGTCCTGTTGTTGGAAACATATTTTGAGGTTAATCTTTCTACAGAACTCTAAAGTGTCAGATACCAAGGAGCTTTCATCAATAAAGAAACCAGGAATAAAACCAAGGCCTTTATTCAGTAAAGCATGTTGTTCATCAGATAAGACATGTTTTGAGATGTTTAAAACATTAGTGCATTGTTCATTTATTTCACTATTGACATGAAAAGTTCTTCTAAGCTTGTGACCCCTATGTTTCCTGCCTGCTCTATGTTTCTTGCCCCTAAAGGGATCTCAGTTGTTCTGCCCCTTTTGGCATTTGGAGAATCTCCAATGCTGGGTATGTCTGTGTCTGTAGTGGAGGATTCCTCACCAGATGTAATATAACCTGTTCCTGTCTTTTTCAAGATGGACCTGGGTCTTTTCTTACGTACAAAAGAGACATTCTTAGTGCCCTGAGCAAACCTGACACCCTTCTGTGATTCAGATTGTCTGCCCTTCTCATAATCTTCCTTATCTCGGGCAAATTTATGCAATTTCTTGCTTTTGAGGTTATTTTCTAAAGTAGATATTTCCTTGGATAATTTGCTCAAACAATCCCGGAAGTTTGTGTTATCCTCAAATTGTTTGAGATTATTGCAAGTTTTTTTTCCACTTCCACTATGTTTGCTTGTACAGTTCTCTCATAAAATGATGATAATATATTAACCCTGGCCATAGCAGCTTCTTGTTGCGCTGTTTGCCATTCTTTGAGCAAAGCATCATCTGGTGTAGCAACCAATGGTTGGATTTTACATCTCAATCCTCTAGGGGATATGTTTTGCACTTGATATGCTTTGAACAATTTGTGATGCCAAATGTTTGTTCTCAATATTTTAATTTGTTTGCCAAGCTTATAGAAAGAATTTTCGCAACCGTCAACTGGATCTATTCTTTCCAAATTGTGAATGTCACTTGAATCAGTGCCAATACCAAAGATTTTTAAATCATCCTTATCGGAGCATAAACCAGATAATAATTTTTGGACATCCATGACAATAAGTTGCTGGAACTAGGAAAAGATGAAATCTAAACTGAGAGAAAGACTAGATTGTAAGAGCAAATTAGGAAAGGAAGTAATCTCAAAAATAGTAAATCTGAATCACAGAAGAGTACAGGTTTGGGCAATCCTGATGAAAGGAATATATAGAAAGCTATGTAAGACCAGGTTCATGTGACTCAATGTGTAATTGAAAATATATCAGGTTATATAAAAAACCAAAGGCAACCCAAAATGTGGTTTATCTGTCCTGACTGTATCAAAAAATATATTAGAGATGAAAAGAATCAGTGGTAATCATACAGTATCACAAAATATTAATGTCTGTAAGGTCAACCACTAGTGTGGAACAACAAAATTGACCCAGTCAGTTATAAGACACAGCCTAAACAAATGGCATAACAAAGTAACACAGTTTTCACCTTGACATGTACAAGAATATTAATAGTAGGGATGATCACATGAAATTCTCTGGCTAAAATATTTGAACAAGGAATGATACAATAGAATAAGATGTTCAGTATCAAGCATATAGCAATACTTGCCCTTAATGTCATTCAACCATGAAAAAAGTGAGTTTAAAGACCTCAAAAGTGTGTATAATATATATAAAAAAGGGACAATCTGAAAATATCCAAAGGGCAGTAGTCACCATACAATGTCACCATGTGTAAGGAACAATGAGGTCAACCACTGGTAATATATAAAAATATTGAACCAAACTGTTGTATGACAAAGCTAATAAACATGTGCCTCATGAAATTATGAGAGATACACAAAATTGTTAATAAAATAGTATACCGGGAATATCATCCCAGATTATTGAAACAACAGTTGTATAGACACTTGTATCAAAGTAATATACTAATAAAGATATGTAGCCATATCCAATCTTCTTTATCGAAATGAGAATAGGCCAGTTTGTTGTATAACAAGGCTAATGTATAAGTGCCTAATGAGGTTGTAGGAAGCAATGTCCAACCCTCTGTGTTATAAAGCAATGGAAAAATTCTTCAAAGATAAAAATGGTGTACTTAATGCCTTGAACTATACCCAGATATGTTATAATTAGTTTATAGAATCATGTTCAAACCTCTCATGTTAATTCCTATAAAGTTGTTATTGGTAACAAAATAAAGTTCAAATGAGCTATTAGAATATATACACACGAGCAGAATAACCAAGAAGTTCAATCAGTATAATATTATGGTAAACTGAATTGTTAAACAAATGGAGCCACAATCCTAAATGTTGGAATGATCAAAAAATTACTTGAAATATCAGATTGGCATAGATGTGATGACTCACTTGCTGATATCTAATGTTCAAATATGTCAAGCACCAAGGTGATCCAACAATATGTTAATTGAAAAGAATCATAGTATATAAATAATATGAATTGTCTCAAAAAGACAGAGATTAATATAGAGAATATAAATGATCCTGATAACTAGCCCAAATGTTGTATATTCAATGATACTGTGCATATATCAAATATAGAAAAAATCCAGAGCTTCAAAAATAGTAATGAAGAGCCCAAAACACAAGATACTAAAATGTCCACCATCCGTGTTACAGAATGTTTGAATCCACAAAAAATATTATTACAAATGTTCATAAACCTGGCGCCAACACAGTGTTTGGATAGATTGGAATAAAACCAGTTCGATGGATTTGTAGTCAACACTCTCCTAATTTGGCCATCAATCGTATTTCCCCAGCTATACCATCCACCTTGACTAGAAAAAAGTTAAAAGGATCTTGACAAGACAAGCATATATTGAACCAAAAAAATGGTTAGAATGCTATTTCGTGCACCCTCCAAAACACACGTTCTGTATAACACTGATGAGCACACTTGTAATATAGTCCTTCTTCTTTATCTTCGCAAAAAAGTATGTCTAGAGAAAAAAGTGTCACAGTATCTGTGGTTTATTATAGCCTTCCCTGATAGGATATTTCCAAATATGTAGCATAAGGTTCTTGTTGGCCCAAGTCAGAAGTGAGTTTTGGGCCAAAATATGGCTGTAATATTATCTTGTGCACCCAACAAAACACGCGTTGTATATAGCACTGATAGGCACACTAATAATATAGTCCGTCTCCCTTATTTGCAAAAAAAGTTATAAACAAATGTCACAGTACCTGTAATTTGTTGTAGACTTCCCTGATAGAATATTTACAAGTGTGAAGCATAGGGTTTCTTGCTGGCCCAAGATACGATGTTGCAAAAAACAATATACGCAAATACAAACCACAAGATGGTGACCCAAATGTATGTCTGAAGTTGAAATTGACCAAAATGTACTCCCTAGACGACTCGACAGTTGCGATGGTCAGGACAGGCTAGACATGGATAAATCCCCTGAGTTGTGAACACTCATCAGCTGAAAACCAACTACGAACTGTATCGATCAGGTATGTAGTAAGGCAACATCCAAAACACGAAGAGAGACCAAAAAACGATATTTCCTCATCAAAAACATTTAGCGTAGATGAATATATTCTTAATGAACGATAGGCAAGCCATATAACCAAGCCTGTATCAAGCGAGAATCCTCGACTATAGACACAGAAGATGGCGACCCAAATTGTAGATTCTCCAAACGCCAACAGCCAGCAAGACAGTGAATGAAGTATGAAGAGATAGCTAGCAAGTTAGGCTGGTGCCAGGCAAGCAAGTACGGTAGATCCAAAATGAAAAAAAACAGCACCCAGGAGAATCTGAATACAATTATTTATTTGAACTAGACCGGTTTCAGCACAAGGCTTTCTTCAGTAGTACATAAAAAATGTAACTGAGTCAGAATCTTATATAGCTTCAACCAATAGGATTAATGACATCATTTCCTGTAGTTGAAAAAACAAAAAGAGTTATAAATAAACCATGAAAAATGTCCACATTAGAAATGAAATAATATTATTCATCTATTCAAAATGTCATGTTTATGCCTAAAATAATATAGCATAATAATGCAAATAAGAAAAGCATGATGATGGGGTTGTGTTTTGTTGGGTGCACGAGATAATATTACAGCCATATTTTGGCCCAAAACTCACTTCTGACTTGGGCCAACAAGAACCTTATGCTACATATTTGGAAATATCCTATCAGGGAAGGCTATAATAAACCACAGATACTGTGACACTTTTTTCTCTAGACATACTTTTTTGTGAAGATAAAGAAGAAGGACTATATTACAAGTGTGCTCATCAGTGTTATACAGAACGCGTGTTTTGGAGGGTGCACGAAATAGCATTCTAACCATTTTTTTGGTTCAATATATGCTTGTCTTGTCAAGATCCTTTTAAATTTTTTCTGGTCAAGGTGGATGGTATCGCTGGGGAAATACGATTGATGGCCAAATTAGGAGAGTGTTGACTACAAATCCATCGAACTGGTTTTATTCCAATCTATCCAAACACTGTGTTGGCGCCAGGTTTATGAACATTTGTAATAATATTTTTTGTGGATTCAAACATTCTGTAACACGGATGGTGGACATTCTAGTATCTTGTGTTTTGGGCTCTTCATTACTATTTTTGAAGCTCTGGATTTTTTGTATATTTGATATATGCACAGTATCATTGAATATACAACATTTGGGCTAGTTATCAGGATCATTTATATTCTCTATATTAATCTCTGTCTTTTTGAGACAATTCATATTATTTATATACTATGATTCTTTTCAATTAACATATTGTTGGATCACCTTGGTGCTTGACATATTTGAACATTAGATATCAGCAAGTGAGTCATCACATCTATGCTAATCTAATATTTCAAGTAATTTTTTGATCATTCCAACATTTAGGATTGTGGCTCCGTTTGTTTAACAATTCAGTTTACCATAATATTATACTGATTGAACTTATTGGTTATTCTGCTCATGTGTATATATTCTAATAGCTCATTTGAACTTTATTTTGTTACCAATAACAACTTTATAGGAATTAACATGAGAGGTTTGAACATGATTCTATAAACTAATTATAACATATCTGGGTATAGTTACAAGGCATTAAGTACACCATTTTATCTTTGAAGAATTTTTCCATTGCTTTATAACACAGAGGGTTGGACATTGCTTCCTACAACCTCATTAGGCACTTATACATTAGCCTTGTTATACAACAAACTGGCCTATTCTCATTTCGATAAAGAAGATTGGATATGGCTACATATCTTTATTAGTATATTACTTTGATATAAGTGTCTATACAACTGTTGTTTCAATAATCTGGGATGATATTCCCGGTATACTATTTTATTAACAATTTTGTATATCTCTCATAATTTCATGAGGTACATGTTTATTAGCTTTGTCATACAACAGTTTGGTTTAATATTTTTATATATTACCAGTGGCTGACCTCATTGTTCCTTACACATGGTGACATTGTATGGTGACTACTGCCCTTTGGATATTTTCAGATTGTCCCTTTTTTATATATATTATACACACTTTTGAGGTCTTTAAACTCACTTTTTTCATGGTTGAATGACATTAAGGGCGAGTATTGCTATATGCTTGATACTGAACATCTTATTCTATTGTATCATTCCTTGTTCAAATATTTTAGCCAGAGAATTTCATGTGATCATCCCTACTATTAATATTCTTGTACATGTCAAGGTGAAAACTGTGTTACTTTGTTATGCCATTTGTTTAGGCTGTGTCTTATAACTGACTGGGTCATTTTTGTTGTTCCACACTAGTGGTTGACCTTACAGGCATTAAAATTTTGTGATACTGTATGATTACCACTGATTCTTTTCATCTCTAATATATGTTTTTGATACAGTCAGGACAGATAAACCACATTTTGGGTTGCCTTTGGTTTTTTATATAACCTGATATATTTTCAATTACACATTGAGTCACATGAACCTGGTCTTACATAGCTTTCTATATATTCCTTTCATCAGGATTGCCCAAACCTGTACTCTTCTGTGATTCAGATTTATTATTTTTGAGATTACTTCCTTTCCTAATTTGCTCTTACAATCCAGTCTTTCTCTCAGTTTAGATTTCATCTTTTCCTAGTTCCAGCAACTTATTGTCATGGATGTCCAAAAATTATTATCTGGTTTATGCTCCGATAAGGATGATTTAAAAATCTTTGGTATTGGCACTGATTCAAGTGACATTCACAATTTGGAAAGAATAGATCCAGTTGACGGTTGCGAAATTTCTTTCTATAAGCTTGGCAAACAAATTAAAATATTGAGAACAAACATTTGGCATCACAAATTGTTCAAAGCATATCAAGTGCAAAACATATCCCCTAGAGGATTGAGATGTAAAATCCAACCATTGGTTGCTACACCAGATGATGCTTTGCTCAAAGAATGGCAAACAGCGCAACAAGAAGCTGCTATGGCCAGGGTTAATATATTATCATAATTTTATGAGAGAACTGTACAAGCAAACATAGTGGAAGTGGAAAAAACTTGCAATAATCTCAAACAATTTGAGGATAACACAAACTTCCGGGATTGTTTGAGCAAATTATCCAAGGAAATATCTACTTTAGAAAATAACCTCAAAAGCAAGAAATTGCATAAATTTGCCCGAGATAAGGAAGATTATGAGAAGGGCAGACAATTTGAATCACAGAAGGGTGTCAGGTTTGCTCAGGGCACTAAGAATGTCTTTTTTGTATGTAAAAAAAGACCCAGGTCCATCTTGAAAAAGACAGGAACAGGTTATATTACATCTGGTGAGGAATCCTCCACTACAGACACAGACATACCCAGCATTGGAGATTCTCCAAATGCCAAAAGGGGCAGAACAACTGAAATCCCTTTAGGGGCAAGAAACATAGAGCAGGCAGGAAACAAAGGGGTCACAAGCTTAGAAGAACTTTTTATGTCAATAGTGAAATAAATGAACAATGCACTAATGTTTTAAACATCTCAAAACATGTCTTATCTGATGAACAACATGCTTTACTGAATAAAGGCCTTGGTTTTATTCCTGGTTTCTTTATTGATGAAAGCTCCTTGGTATCTGACACTTTAGAGTTCTGTAGAAAGATTAACCTCAAAATATTTTTCCAACAACAGGACAAAACTGATGATACTCAAAGATCATCTGGTTTTAAATTTCATAAATCATCATTCACCCCTCCCATGGACAAACATGTTGCTGTTTTTCAGCAGGCAGTCATCAAGGATATACACTTTCATTTCAGTTCTATAGATACTATGAGGCACAATCTTTCGCAGAAGGAATAACTAGCTCTTACACAACTAAAAAACAACACAGATATTGTCATCATTCCTGCAGACAAAGGGGGTGCGGTTGTTGTTATGGACAATGATTACTATCGGGGTGAAGGTTACAGACAACTATCTAACCATCATCATTACATGAAGATGGATATTGATCCCACACCGGGTTTTCAAATGGAAATCAATCAATTTTTGGAACAAGCAGTTGAGGCTGGAATAATTTCAGATAAAACTAAAACACATCTGACAGTCAAAGACCCTGCAAAACAATACCTATATCTATTACCAAAAATCCACAAATCTATCCAACAACCGCCCGGGAGACCAATTGTTTCTGGCATTGGCTCACTCACGGAACCCTTATCTGCCTTTCTTACTGAGAAATTGGAACCATCATTATCACAGATTCGTGCCAGAATACAGGACACCACTGAATTCTTGCAGATAGTCACGGAATCACAACTGGATCCGGATTGGTTTATGTGCACCTTGGATGTAACATCTTTATATACCAGCATTCCACACTGGGCAGGTCTTATGGCATTGGAGTTTTGGCTCAACAAATCTAATTTGTATTCGCCAGGAATGAATACATTATTAATATGTATGGCTGAACACATTCTGACAAAAAATGTGTTTTATTTTCAACAAGATTGTTACTGGCAACTTCAAGGCACGGCTATGGGTGCATCTTTTGCACGCATTTATGCAGACCTCTTCATGGGCTATATAGAAGAAAACATCATATATGATCCAATGCATAACATATATTTACCAGAAATTGATATATGGAGAAGATACCTGGATGACTGTTGGTTGGTTTGGAAGGGAGGTAACGAATATCTCCAAGAATTTATGGAATATCTGAATGGGAATATCTGGGGTATTGAATTTACTGAGGAACAACATGTGAATGAAATCCATTTCTTGGATGTTCATCTTACTAGGCAATCAGATAATAAACTCAGATCATCTGTTCACAGGAAATTCCCACAATTCAATACTCTTTTGCATGCGGAAAGCTTTCATCCCAAACATATCACCAAAAATATACCAAAATCTCAGTTTCTGAGTATCAAAAGAATATGTTCTTCACAGGATGACCTTATCAAACATCAAACTGATCTAACTAACAGATTTTTGTCCAGGGGTTATTCACCGCAGATTATCCATTCAGCTGTTCAATCCAGCAATGTGAAATCCATAGATTCTCTTCTACAATATAATAGAAGACAAAGAGATAATGGCTCCAGCCTATGCAGATTTGTCACGACCTATGGCCGGAACAGTAGAAATTTGATCAATATTATTAACAACCATTGGAACATACTCAACTCGCACCCCCTTTTGGAGGATTATTTAGGGGAACGATGCTATTTTTCATATAGAAAGGGTAAATCACTTAGTTCCCTTTTTTCTCATTACAAAAGAACAAGCCCAAAGGATGACAATCTCACGCAAAGGACACTCACAGGGGACAAATTAATAGGCATCTATCCCTGTGGCCACTGTAGTGTTTGCAGTTACATTTTTAAAACCACTAGTTTCACCAGCAAAAACATAGGACAACTATTCAATATTGAATTCTTTGGTAATTGCAGTTCAGACTGGATAATCTACCTTGCTACATGCACATGTCAGGCCTTCTACATTGGCCAAACATCCCGACAGTTTTGCATCAGAATTTCGGAACATTTGGGGGACATCAGGAACCAGAGAATAACCAATGCACTATATAGACATACAATTAAACATTCCACTGCCAAATTTTCATTCACCATCATCGATCGTATCACTGGCAATCGATCCTTCAAGGTAGGGTGGCATGATATTCTTAATAAAAAAGAAAGGAGGTGGATAATTAAACTTGGGAAGCTTTTCTCCCCGGGATTGAATGACAAATTATGATTTTCAAGCATTCATCAGTCACTCATAATTTTTTGTGACATTATCATGATATGATTTTATTTCATTCTTTTGCATTATGGTTAAGTTATGCTGATGCTCGTGGTCTAATTGTTTATTCAAACCACCTTATACTAACCATTTCTTTTCTAGCAACCCCATCATCATGCTTTTCTCATTTGCGTTATTATGCTATATAATTTTAGGCATAAACATGACATTTTGAATAGATGAATAATATTATTTCATTTCTAATGTGGACATTTTTCATGGTTTATTTATAACTCTTTTTGTTTTTTCAACTACAGGAAATGATGTCATTAATCCTATTGGTTGAAGCTATATAAGATTCTGACTCAGTTACATTTTTTATGTACTACTGAAGAAAGCCTTGTGCTGAAACCGGTCTAGTTCAAATAAATAATTGTATTCAGATTCTCCTGGGTGCTGGCTTTTTTTCATTTTGGATCTACCGTACTTGCTTGCCTGACACCAGCCTAACTTGCTAGCTATCTCTTCATATGTGATATTCCACAGGGTCATTTACTGGGGGATGCAGGTTATCTACTGGAACCATGGCTGATGACACCCATTAGAAATGCACACACACCTGCTGAAGAACACCATAATGAGGTATATGCTCAAACCAAAAACATCATAGAGCATGTGTTTCGGCTGCTGAAGTCATGGTTCCAGTACCTAAATACATCTAGGGGAGCCCTGCAGTACAATCCATGGACATGTACTGAAATATTCGCAGTATGTGCCATGCTACATATCATCCTTTTAAAACAGCTTCAGCAGGATCAAAAAGGAGGAGGAGCACACATTCCATCACCAATGCCAAGATCACAACAGCCACATGTAGATAAGGAGTCAGAGGGGGATCCAGCAGCTGCTGTGGGTGTAGGCAGATATAGACATGCTCAGTATGCCCTTGTATTGGCTAAGAGACAATGCATAGCACATTCACTCACCAACTAAGGGCCTAAAACCTTCCTATTATGCACATGCTCATGCTAACACTGATCCCAGGCAACTCTCAAAACCTTTACCTTCCCATGTATTGGCTGTGTACTGCTTGCATCAGACATAGTCAGCCCAGTACTAAAACTGTTGCATCTGCTGGATTTACAAGGTAAGTATTGAACCTGGAGTGACTTGTGTAATAATAAGAATGACTGTTATATCCTTGCATTTAGTTACTTGGTAGTGTAAGCATGTAAATGTTGGGAGCTTTGTACAGAAATGACCTTAACATGTGATAGCAGGGACATATTTGATGTACATGTGTCCATTATTAAGTAGTGGGCCTCAGGCATCAAAGATGCCGTGTCTATGTGTGGACAGTTCACCCACTGATGAAGCAATGGAAGTACTGCCACTATGGGAGCTTGATCGGGCATGGCCACATTGGCTAACAGCAGATGATGTGGCTGACCTAAACCCATGAGAATGCCATCCCCCTCCCAGCAGACATTTCTTCTCAGACACTGCTCATTCCATCACAGACACCCCTCATTCCAACATATCATCCATCCGATCCATTGAATCGGTAACACGGTGGAGACAGTCATGCATTTCAGCCTGTCCAAAATCTACAACCCTAAACATTTCTCTGGAGCACCTATGAGAACATGCCTGTGCCTCCATGACAGCCCTAAACCTATGGTGAGTGGAACAGGAAGAATCACCTGGATCAGGTGGAGGATGGCCAGCAGGCCTCCTCTGAGCACCCCTTTTTTCTTTTTTTTTTTTTTTTTCGGTGGGCAGCGTTTGTGAGATGTACTGCTTAGCCCAATCATGGAAGACAGCAAAAATGAATGGCAGGTTTGTCTGTACTTAGTTCATTTGCATGAAGAGCAGCAGTGTGCAAACTGGACAACTGCCCCCCCAGGAAGCAAAGAAAATACCTGCAAACAGGACCCAGACAGCCAAAAACTGAAACTGGATACATTCAATTAATTCTGTTAGGCACCACGCAAACCTGCTAAGCAACGTTGTGCAGCAGTCAACACAGAGACCTTAAGATGTATTAGTAAATTAGGGAATATCATATAACTAGCCCTGTGGTAGCATGTGTAAGTGTAGTACTGAGTCCAGATGTTCCTGGGTTCTAGTACAGGCTATGCAAGCTTTTTTTCTTACTGTTGTAACAGTGCAATTTAAAGAAATGAACTGAAAAATAGACAAGTGTCATTTCAACAGGCTTGTGGGAACAGGTGAAAGTATAAAACTGTCATACACATGGTCCTGGGTTCTAACACAGGATATTCCACAAACTTTTACTGTTGTTCTACTTCCCATTATATTCACTCTCATTTATAACACTTTAGATTGTGAAACTGATATGAGTTGCATGTATGAGGGATGCGACACCATTATTTTGTTTTCAGATGTGTGACTGAGGGTATACTGTATACTATAGTTCTGTAAGTATAATTCCGCTATCTGGACTTTCCTGGCCTTCAGAATTACCCAAGACAAATACACAAATGTCTGGATCTATATCCAATAACTTTGTCAGATGACACGCATACAGTCACTTGAATTTATGTATGATGCCTGACAATGTCTGAGCAGCACTTGTTCTGTGGCAAAGATGGAAAATCAATGCTATAAAAAAAAAGTTGTGTTCCTTATTCATAAGTCTGATTCCCACAGTGTAAAAATGAATTTTCTCAGTGTGTAAAGGTAAAAACAAATGTGTCAGGTCATTACATTTATGCCCTCAGTGCATGTCTGCAAACCCAACTCACCTAGCAGTTAGCTTCCAATTTCCAATATGTATTTCCAGGCTACATCAGTAGACACCTCTCAAACTAAGGCCAAGTGTTAGATTAACCTTCCATTTGCAATTATTTAGTTCTTCCCTGCTTGGCACTGCTGCTCTTTGCTTAACATCGTGCAAACACATTGCTTGGGTTTGTGCACTACCAGTAAATGAGATAACTGGAATTGGCAGGAAAGCATCAATCTCCATTGCTCTAGTTCGGCTGGTAGATATGACTGGCATTAAAGGGGAAGGTGCCAGGTTTAGGGCACAGAGGTGGCGATTCCAGGAGTGCAGGATATTTATTGGACTCCTGGTAAAGCACCACAGACAAAGGCTTCTGTAGGGGATCTATTCTGGATCCCAGTACAAGTCTGAGGTGTGGGATAGTTTAGCGCAGGCTGTATCTAGTGCCACTGGTATCCCATGTACTGGCGAGTAATGTAGGCATCATTTTAATGACATACACAGGAGAAAAAAGAATACTTTCAACCATTGGTTGGAGGAATTTGAGACTGCAAACATCCCACAGCTGTCTTAGTATGAAATTAAGAGAGTACTTGTAAGACTTAGAAAGCTTAATATAGGAAAGACTGGTATGCATAATGCTCTTCTGCTCTTTTCAGTTCTTTCCCAGCTGCCAAGAAGCATGAGTTCAGTAGAAAAGCTCATGCTACTCAACTGCAAAGACTGAATGAAGCAAGCTGTATATATGCAGCACAAGTATTAAAAGTTAAGGATAGCTTTTTGGTATTTTATAGAGTTGTATCAAATTGAACATGCATATCCCAACTGTAAAAGCAAGTATGCATGCATTACTGTGTAGCACAAGCCAATTGTAAGAGTCCAATATTAAAATGTAGTCAGAGGTTGTGGGTTCAAATACCACAATTCACAACTGTACAATACTGTTATTTCTCCAATCAATAAAATTTATATTAAATTAAAAACGCAATACCAGTGGCACAAATGTCCTACTCTAATCTGTATAAGTGGAACATGCATATGTCCAGTATATGCACATTTCAAGGATAACTTTCAGCAATTTGTAGTTTAGTGGGTAACTGTTAGGGCATATACTTAAATGTAATACTTCAGATAAAAGAGTTGTGTAAATGTATTAATGCATTGTATGTCACATATGATGGTACTAATTTTATCTTTCAACCTTTTTCTTTCTTTCTTTTTCTTTCTCACCCCAACTCTTAGCTCTCTTTTGTTTCTGTTATATGTCACCAATATTTCTACATGCCATCCAAGTGTATCACATCATTAAATGCTACACAGCACAGTGAGGTAGGCCATCCCCAGTGGATCAGCCTGCCCCTGCTCCACCGGGTCTAGCACTGACACCCAGCACATATGGGAGCCAACCTGACAGCACTGCCTCTTCTAGCCCTGCACTACTTGTGCCCTCAGGTAGTACTGCCCTGGAAGCTGGTGCAGTGGCACTCTCCATGAGCAGTGGTGGAGGCAGTGATTTCATCAGCCACAGAGAGTTGCCAGGGATGGTGCTTATATGTTACATCATTGGTGTACACCTACACCGGATGAAGATGCTGCTCTCCTTCATTGCCCATAGGAGCATAAGGAGATGTTAAGCACTACAGCCACCAGAGAAGTAAGGTGAAAGTGATGACAGTCCAGTGGGTGAGGACTCAATTCTAACTGTCTCAAAAGCCTGACAGGCAAGAGCCTGCACTGTCCCGTTCTTCACCCTAATCATGGTGCCCCCTCCCAAAATTTTATGTCCATTACCATCCCTGTCTCTTGTCTTGTTCGTCTTGTATGTTTTCAATTGCTTCCTCACTTACCTAATTTACCTGACCCAGACATACCTACATCCCTTCCACATCATTCCTCTCTTACTGAAGTAAAAAAAAAATGGTCATATGTCCCAAAAAAAAAAAAAGAATATATTGTCCCATACATAGATCTCCATTTCACACATGTCTTTTTGACACACTTGATTCAATACAATTGGCTATACAACATGATTGCATTGTTGCTTCCCCTCTTTGTGTGACAGCTGAAATTCGGTTAATACTCTACACATATTTTCAGTTTGCACTGTTAAAGAAATGGATAGCTATGGTTCTTTCCTACCTTCTTTCTACATACGTCTGTACAGCTTTCCCTTTGTTCTTCCCACTGCTTGCTCCCCATTTCACCACTTTCCTATCTACCCCATTTAAACCCTTTAATCTGGTCAAAAAGTAGAATCACATACAGCACACATAAGTAGCTTTCACGTTTGGGGCTCTATGTTTGCATGGAGGTGCTCATCACCCACAAATGCACAGCAATGGTGAGCAGTGGCAAAATGCTGCTGTTAGCTCTGTACAATGCCTCTTAACCCCCCTGCACTATGCCAACATATAGCAACACATGTACTATAAAGAATTCATGCCATTGCATTATCATTGTTTATATGAAAGTATTTAAAAGTATTAGATATGCCTGGATTCAAACCCAGTATCATCTGGGCTCAAAAAAAAGTGTCAAGGCATTTACTCCTGCTGCCACAGAATCAAGTTAAACAATAGGTGAGCTTCATAAACTCAATACCAACTCTGAAACATTTTGCAATGTGGCTTGCATTTGCACACTGCTTAACTTTGCGTCTACAAGCACTGTCACCCTGGTGTCTCAGTACCTTTTCCACACATATATCACCTACACTTCAGAAATTAATATCAAATGTTGTGTGATATGCAATGCACATCAATCTGTTAACATGCAGAACTAGAACTATTGACCTATAAGCCTAAAAAGACTTATCTGCAAGGCTAGGGAAGGAATCAGCATCAACCTTATTCACATGGACATAGGTGACCTTCAACACACTTGACCTAACCCATTTTGGTTTTGTCAAGGGTAGATCTTGCTTAGTAAACATAGATTTGATACTGACCCCAAATACCTGGATGAGGAATAACAGGACATACCACATATGATGAGTTGTGCAATGCCTTTGACATTATCCCCCATTCAGGTATCATAGAGAAAATCTCCCATCTGAGAATGAACCCATACAATATTAGATGGATAGCCAATTGGCTCTTAAACAGAATACACACTGTCAAAGTTGGGGAGCACACCTCCACCACTAGACCATTTACCAGTGGAATACCACAGGATCTGTGCTGGGCCCTCAACTGTTTGGAAACTATTTCTCTGATGCCCAAGAAAAGGTAGATGGCCTGTGGTTTTCCAGGTTTACAGATGACTGTCATCGGATGCAAAGATACAGAGTCCACCAACAATGTTAAATATATTACAAAAGGGGCTGACACAGAAAAATGATTGGTGTTAAATTCATGGACTAAAGCTTAAAGCAAAAAATGCCTCATTGCCCCCCTTTGGCAATAAAGCACCCCTGCTAATTATAAAATACTAGCACCCCATACTAAGCTCAAACAGAGTGTTACAAGACTTGGAAACACATGTTGATAGCAATTTACACTTAATCACTATGCGTCCATAGTGGTGAGACAAACATTCTACATTGCACATCTCATAAATAAGGACATCACATCCAAGACTAGGAAGGTCATAGCTCTTCTATACTCTACCCTTATCAAACCACTAATTATGTACAATGCTCCTTCCTGTCTGTATCTCACCAGACACCTGCAGCAACTGGAGAAAACACAGAGTTTTGTGACAGGGAGACTATAGGGCCTCCAAAACATGACATATATGGAAAGACTGAAAAACCTGTTACTGTAATCAGTATTATGCAGGGTGCTGAGGGGTGACCTATGCCTGACCTATAGAGTAGTCTCAGACCCTGCCCTACTGGAAAGTTTGAACATCTGCAAGTTAAATGGGATGAGAATAACTTGCTCCAGGAATCTCAATCTAGCTTGTGACATAAACAGTGCATGCTGGGGAGACAGATCTATCTGCCAGCAATTGCCACTCCTCTGTAATAGACTCCCACTGCCTATAAAGCAGTGTTCCTCAATGATCCTATTCAGACACAATCTTGACAGCTAGATGTGCGATTGTAAATTCACCCCTGGGATATCATATATGTCCCTCATGGGCAGGGGCAGTCAGTGCTGATCACAAAATTGCTCTGGTAACAATGACCATCTAACTATGCTCAATAATGCCACTTGTGTTTTTACATAGCTAGGCTTGTAAATGCCCTAGGGCCATTAAGCAAGTAACCTCCTAAGAACCTATGAAGTTATGAACCTGTGCAGGCCTCTCAACATCGTATCTCCAACATGGCCTGCTGATGTCATCCACTATAAGTTGACATGGAGTCTTGTAAAAGTCAGTGCTGTGGTGCTTGCATAAAGTACAGAGTTCTGTAGACTGTGTACTTAGATATGTAGGTGTTCTGCTCTCATTGCAGTCAACTGGAGGTGTGTATCTGAGCTTAGACAGAAGAGCAGAAGTGTGCATCCTACCGTTGCTGCTCTAATGCTATGGATTGATGGTATTTTGATAGCTGCACATGCCTACACATCCATTTCATGCAGGCCTCCCAACATCTTCTCTACAACATGGTTTGTGGATGTTATCCACTATACGGTAAGTTGACCTGCAGTCTTGTAAATGTTAGCCTTATGCCGTGGTGCTTGCATAAAGTACTGAGTTCTGTAATCTGTGTACTTAAATAGGTAGGGGTTATATTCTCACTGCAGTCAACTGTGTGTGTGTGTGTGTGTGTGTGTGTGTGTGTGTGTGTGTGTGTGTGTGTGTGTGTGTGTGTGTGTGTTCATGTTTTTGCTTGACATTACAGACAGCCTTTTACACCAGCATGTGGGACACTGCTATTGCCTGTCATACTCTCCTCAACAGACATTGTTGCTGTCATCAGCTATAAAGTGTCATCTGAGATATTCCACATTAGACTTACACTGTGGAACATTTCGTAATTAAGTACAGAGGTTTGTAATCTGTGTGCATAGATAGGTAGGTGTTCTATTCTCATTGCAGTCAACTGGGGTTGTGTCTGTGTGTTTGTGCTCTTGCTTGATATTACAGAGAGCCTTTTACACCAGCATGTGGGACAGTGTTAGTGTTATTGTTATATTCTCCTCAAAAGAAACTGCTACTGTCATTGGCTATAAAGTGTTGTCTGAGACACTCCACATCAGACTTGAGCTGTGGCCCGTGGCTTAAATACAAAGGTCTGTAGTCTGTGTACTTAGATAAGTAGGGTTTCTATTCTCACTGCAGTCAACTTTGTGTGTGTGTGTTCATGCGCAAGTGCTCTTCTTTGACATTTCAGAGAGCCTTTTACACCAGCATATGGGACACTGTTATTGTCATATTCTCCTCAACAGACACAACTGATGTCATCAGCTATATCTGATTTGTGGATATCCACTATTCTCACCAGGGCAAGATCAGAGACTGGACTGGAGGCCAGGAAGAAGTTACCTCATCTTATATGATACAGATTACAAAATCATGGCTTTCAGTCTATCCGCATACATCATGGCATGGTTTGTAGGCCCTGTGTTTTCTTGATGAAAAACCTCAGTGGTCTCTCCAGCTGCTGCATGTGTCTGGTGAGGTATATACAAAAGAGAGCATTATACTCTGTTAGTGTTTGTATGAGGTTCAACTACAGTGCTGTCAGGCAATCCTAAGATCTGAATATAATGCATGGCTTATGATGTACACAACATATGCTTTCAATACCAGTGTGGACACTTGGTGGTTGAAGTTCAGATTGCTATCTACATGCATTCCCAGTGCTTGCTTCATTGGGTTTCAGCATAGCAGGACTGTTTTCAATGCTGTCAATGCTGTAATTAGCATGGAATTCCACTTTTTCAGAAGAACAAAATAAAGACACGTTTCTGCATTTATTTGTAGATTGCGTGGCTTTCTCACCAATCATTTGCCTGTGTTAGTTCCTCCTGTAGTAATATTAAAATGAAGCCAATCCTCATAAGAACATCAACAATCTTAACAAACAACAAGCAGTTCAGTATATCAGGGCTTTTCCTTTGCCAATCACTACTGATTTAACAGTTATAAGGAAGATTATCTAAGATAACTGGAAAATAATCTTAAGTAGACCTGAATTAACAACAATTTTGGGCCATCAACCTTGTTTCACATATAAAATGTCCTCAAATGCTAGATGTTTACTTGAAAAAGGCAAACAATTTTGGTACTACTGGGATTACAGCTGTAGGCACTTACAAGGAATAAGCAAATTTTGTAGATACATTAGTAAGTGTTCTGGTGTCATTATAAAGAGGACCAATAAAATCATTACAGCTAGAAGGAGGTATGATTGCAACACATCTGGAGTTGTCTGTTTGGCCAATTGCAAAACATGTCAGAGTTTCTACATTGGAAAAATAGTTAGAAAGTTTTCAAAAAGAATATATGAACACCCCTTGGCAATCAAGAGGAAAAATGATAATAATGCATTGGTCAAATATGCATAGTGTGTAGAAACTTTAGGAAATTCACTTTGTATTAGATACAGTGGAAATTATAGATTTTAAAGGAGGCTTTAATGTTTTATTTGAATGCAGGGAAGCCAAGTGGCAGATCAGACTTCCTGCTGATAAATCTCTGGGTCTAAATGAACATATAATCTCAAATGTCTTTTTTTCGCACAAAGGTTGTAATATTATTATTATATTTAATTTTATTCAATTCTTAAGTATTTTTTATTTTTTAAATTTCTTTTGTATCTTTTTCTAATTTTATATTCACAGTCATCACATTGTATTTGAGGTTTTTGTATTGCGGTTCTATCCCTTTAAGATTCCTAAGTCTTTTGCATATTGTGTTATGATTCACCATTTTTGGCATGTGATCTATAGCGGATTTTTTAAAACTCCGCTCCCTTTTAACTTATCATTTTCTGAAGAAGTTCCATGTCTAATTAAAAGGAATGAAAGCACTAAAAATATATATTAGTGTTGAGTTTCCTTGGCTTCCCTTCATTGTTTGTTTGGTGCTTCAAGTCCTTTTAGATGTCATAGGTGATTTTTTCAAGTAGTTTTTTTTTGTGTGTTTTGGTGAGCCACTTTGGGGAGCTATTACAGCAAGATGTTAAATTTGATTTGTCTACACATCTGATATCCGAGAAGTTAATTTCCCTGACTCAAAAACTCACCTCAGCAGTTGCTGGTGTTTGCGGTATTTTAGAAAAATTGAAAAGCCAAAGTAATAGTATACTTATGGAAAATAAACATTCCAACAAGGGGAACTACTGTCACAACATCGTTCATTCTAATATTGGAAATTTAGATATTATGACAACGGACTTTTACAGTGTATCTAGTCCAGACATCAGTAGAGATATTGATGTTTTGAAAACCATTTTTATATTCAAATGAACTGAGATTCAATGACAACACTGATACTGAATTTGGCATTTGTAAAAAAACATATTTTCCAAATGGAGTAGCTTATTTTTAAGTTAAAAATGTTAGTACCTTATCTTGATGTATGCATCAGTAGAAAGCAAGTCCCTTTTGGACTACGTGTTTTTAAATTCCCTAATGGTGTTCAGGCCGACGTTCAACTTTTTCAAGATCTGGGTCAGTTATTTGATTGTACAGGGAATGAGATGATGAAACTCTTAGTGGCCCATTAGCACAATCAAATTAAATCTCTTGAAACAGAAATAAGTGCCATGAATGAGAGTATTATAAATGATGGCAACTTTGTATCATTCTAAAATTTACATTACAACATAAGTGCCAAAATAAGTAGGCATGTTTCAACAATAATTAATTGGAACAGCAAGAAACTCCTTACAGATGCTAAAGTATATAGAACAGGAACAATATATTTGCCAGACACAAAAGTTCAAAATTTTCTGTTAATGGCAGTAGTAGTACATCTCAAACAAAACAGGTTGAAGCATCTAAGAATACTATTACTGTCAACAACGTGAACACTAATAACCACAACAAAAGTCACTCTAACAAATATAGTTCTCCCCGTTTTATCTCCAGACCCTTTTCCAGTCTCTCACATCCCACAAACACAGACCCCTCACAGGCAGAAAAAAGGCAGAGGATGAAGAAGGGGAGAGGGAAGAGATAATGTTTTTTATAGCTGACAGAATTGTAAATTTGAGCAAAGAACTACTCGATAAAGATGCTTTGTTGGTTTTGAATAAGGGGTTCACATATATTTCTACTCAAACAGCAAATTTAACCACGGTTATTATTGACTTGAAAATAATCATGTGGAAACTAACATTTGGCACATATTAAAAGATATTCCAGAATTTCACAACCGAAGCTCCAAAGGAAAGTTTGTTAAAAGCACATACAATCCTTCCCTACAACAAACACTACAAGTCTTTTATAATACCTGTGAAAATGATTTGAGAATGTATGTTGGTCAAAACCCTAAATTGTATAACCTTACTTATGGAGAATGAACTGCATTAAACAGCTAAGTGAAAATAAAAACATGCATATCATGAAAGGCAACAAAAGTGTCACTGTGGTTATTATCGATACTTTAGATTATATTGAGTTCATTAATCAACTATTAACTGATGACCAGTGCCATGAGGTAGCTGTTGCAGACTTTATCAAAAAGAGGTTTATACATATGTCTATTTCACTTACACTGCAGAATAGAATCAACCATGGGATCTATATATTCTTGAAGACTGACCTTCCAAAAATGTCTCAGTTTTTCAGAATACCTAAGATTCATAAATAGTGCAACAAACCACCCTTCAGACCCATTGTTGCAGCTGATTTTTACAAAGCTGAGCAAATTTCTGTTTTTCTCAATCACTGCCTGAATCCTATAGTTCAAAATTCATGTTTTTTTATCTCAAGGATTCATGGCACTTTCTGGAGTTGTTAAGTCAATTACATAACCTCAATCCTCAGTGTATTTTCATTTCTACTGATGTGGTTTCTTTATGTACCTGTATATGTCAAGAAACAAGGATTGAATTTGTTCGTGACTCCTTAACTAATTATTCCAACTTTGGAACAGAAATGATCAACACCATCCATGACCTGCTTGATTTAATTGTAAGCAGCAACTTTTTTGAATTCTATGGTGCATATTATAAACTGAAAAGAGGTGTTGCTATAGGGACGAGGGTTGCCCCATTATTTAGAAACCTGGTGATGTCTTTATGGGAATGCCAGTGTATTGTACAACATTCAAGTTTTAAGAAAGTCGTTTTTGCAAATGTTTTACTGTTGATTTTGCTATTTGTCTGGCAGGGCACTACCAATGAATTTCATTCATTTTTTGACTTTCTGAATAATAGCACCAGCTTTTTGAAATTTGCCATTAGTGGGATAGGAAAAAGTATTAATTATCTGGACATCAGACTATCATTAGACAAGGCTGGTGATTTGCTTCACAGCAGTATTTACAGAGAGGACATGTTTTGTCAGCAATTATCTGCATGAACCAGCCTGCATCCACAACACATGAAAAGAGAAATTATCAAGGGTCAATTTATCTGACTAAGTAGGCTGACCAGTAAAGATACTCAATTATTTTCTGAGGCAGAACACCTCAAAGACATATTCCTTTCAAGGGATATACAGCTGATTTAGTGGATACTATAATCGGTGAAGTTATTGAATTGTAGAAAACCAAAGTGAAGCCAATCCTCAGAGCATCAGCAGTTGTTGACCCAAAGCCAGATCTTAACAAATAGCAAGCAGTTTGGTATACAAGGGCTTTTCCATTGCCAATCAGTACTGATTTAACAGTTATGAAGAAAGTTCTCCAAGATAACTGGAAAATGATCTTAAGTAGTCCTGAATTAACAGCAGTTTTGGGTAATCAACCTTGTTTCACATATAAAATGTCCTCAAATGTTAGAAATGTATTTGAAAAAGGCAAAAAGCTTGGCTCTACTGGGATTACAACCATAGGCACTTACAAATCTGGCATATGCAAATTTTGTAGATACATTAGTAATTGTTTCAGTGTTGTTATAAAGAATACCGATAAAATCATTGCATCTAGAGGGAGGTATGATTGCAATGCAACTGGAGTTCCCTATTTGGCCAATTGTGAAACGTGAGAGTTTCTATATTGGAAAGATAGGTAGAAAGCTTTTCAAAAGAATATATGAACACTCCTTGGCAATGAAGAAGAAAGATGGTAATAACGCATTGGCCAAATACTCCGTAGTATGTAAAAACTTTAGGAAATTCACTTTCTTTGTATTAGACACAATGAAATTACTGGTTTTAAAGGAGACTATAATGTTTTACATGAATGCAGGGAAGCCGAGTGGCAGATCAGAATTACTGCTGGTAAGCCTCCAGGTCTTAATGAGCATATCATATTAATCTGAAATTTTTATTTTTGCACAAAGGTTGTAATATTATTCTATTTAATTTTATTCAAAGCATAAGTAATTTGTATTTTCTTACATTTTTTGTACCCTTTTTCTATTTTTTTTTCTAATTTTATATTCACATTCATCACATTGTATTTGAGTGCATTCTCTGCACTTTTTTATATTACGGTTCTATCCCTTCAAGATTCCTAAGTCATTTGCATATTCACCATTTTTGGCATGTGATCTATGATGGACTTTTTAAAACTCCATTCACTTTTAACTTATTATTTTCTAAAGAAGTTCCATGTCTAATTAAAAGGAATTAAAGTGCTAAAAATATTTTTTGGTGTTGAGTTTCCTTGGCTGCCTTTCATTTTTTGTTTGATGTTTCAAGTCATTTTAAATGTTGTGGGTGATTTTTTTTCCACCTGTAATATGTTGTCATCATTGGTGGACTCGACTGCACCCAATATGCATGAATCAGTCTGTTCCATAGACGAGGTAGTCTCTGGGATACATACCTATCTCTCCATCAGGTCCTATTTATATCACAGGCAAGCTTTAAGTCTTTAGAACGGGTAAGTCTGGTACTGTCTGTTTTGTGGATATGCAGGAGGTCCATCAGAGTGGGGTCTGACAATGCCCTATATACCAGGCATAGATCGCCCCTCAAAATCTTGTAGGAGACAGAATATAGGGATAGGGCCTTGAGGCAGTCTGCATAAGACATATTAATTATGCCCTGTATTCTTTTAGTGAGAAACCTCTGTGGATGTTCCAGTTGTTGGATATACCTGGTTAGGTACATACCAAAGGGAGCATTGTACTCAATAATAGGTCTGATGAATGCCGAACACACTGGAACAATGACTTCTTTGGACTAAGATGCCATACCTTTGTTTATAAGTTGTGCAACATAAAATGATTTACTCACCACTGTAAACAGATTATGACCAAAGACTAGATTACTATCTGTATGTGTCCCTAAGTTCCTGACTACTGGGTCAACTGTAAGGGGTAGGTTGTCAATATCAGGGATGGATGACTTCCCAAATGATACTATTATACATTGCTTGGCATTTAGTTTTAGTCCATGGCTCTGACACTAGTTGTTTGTCTGTGTCAGCCCCTCCTGGAGAACATTTGTGTCAGTGTGAGATTCAATGACAGCTCCTAATTTGCAATCATCTGTAAATGTAGTCAGCCAGAAAACACTGACACTGGCCTTGACTTCTGAGAAGTAAATGCCAGAAAGGAGCAGTCTAAGGACTGATCTCTGAGAGACTGCACTTGTGACTAGGTGGACTCCTCAATTCTAACTTCCTGGGTCCTATCTGTGAGTGAGTTGACTATCCACCTGGTGACATACGGGTTTGTACCTACCCTCTTTGGTTTGTCAAAAATGCCCGAGTGGTATATTGTGTCAAATGCCTTGGCCAGATCAAGATAGGCAGTGTGAATGATTTTGCCCTCATCCACTGCTTTGTAGACCTTCTCAAAGAAGTCCACCAGGTTGAGTAGGCATGATCTGCCATTGACAAAACTGGGTTGGGTCCAGTGTCTGGAGGTTTACTATATCTCTGTTGATCATCTCCATGATAATTCTTTCCATGGCTTTACATATAAGACTAGTGAGACTTATGCGTCTGTAGTTTCCAAGGTCTGTACATAGCCCACCTTTGTGCAGAGGGATGACTGTTGCCTTTCTCCATTCATGAGGCATGAAGCCTGTTTGGAGGCTATAGTTAAACAGTAACTCCAAGGGCCCTGATAGGTCATTTTTCATGCTATTTAGAAGGCATCCTGGGATATTGTCTGGGCCCATTGATGCAGTGTGTTCTTGGTCTTAAAGAGAGCATTAAGGACCTGTTCCCTAGTGATAGTAGAGGAAATTATATTTGATGATATTTCCTGAGGGAAGGTTGAGGGAGAGAGAGGAGTAAAGTTGGAGCTGAAATTATCAGCCAGGAGGTTTGCTATATCTTCTGGTTCAGTATAGGTGGCTTTATTTACAATGAGTTCTGCACACAACTGTGTATTGCCTTTGAGGTTGCAGTCATAGCTAAAGAATGCTTTGTTGTTGTCCTTGGCCTGGGAGGCCAAACCTACCTCAAATTTGGCTTTAGTAGACTTTATCTGTCCTCTGAGTTGTTTGTTTTGTTTGATGAGACTGCTTTTATCCTGCTGGATGCTGCACCTCCTAATTTTTGCCATGATTTTCTTCTTCTGTTATACATCTGATTGATTTTGTGATTCCACCAGGGTGGCTTGTTTTTTGAGTTAGTTTAGTACTTCTTCCTGGTCGGTACAGCTGCCTCTATGCAACTATTAACATGCTTGTACAGGGTTTCTGTGAACAGTTCAGCATAGGCAGAAGTGTTCTTAGGGTTTATGGGGGCTTGACATTTTGTCAGGTTCTCACTTAATAGCAGGAGGTTAGCCTTAGAATAGATCCAGAATATTCCCAGTTTAGCTGGGGGTCCAGGTTTTATTTTTACTTCAAAGGAGACCATTTTGAGGTCTGACCTTACCAGGGAAGGCATTACAGTAGGGTGTGTGCAGCATTCTGCCATATTAGTGAGGACCAGATCCAGTATGGTTGCACCCCCGGTTGGTGTATTGACTACCTGGTCCAGGGAGTTTGTGTTTACAAAATCCAGGAATCTCTGTGCCCTGGCAGTATGTGTTCTGTCAGTGAGCCAATTAGTTACCCATCTAGTGATGTAATGGTTAACCCCCAGCTGGGAGAGTTTCTCAATAATACCTGAATGTGGCATTGTGTCAAAAGCCTATGCCAGATCAAGATAGGCAGTGTGAACTGTCCTACCTTCATCCAAGCCTATCAAGCAGAATCCAAATTCAAAACAAAAACTGCTGAACAAAAGCGTGGAGTAAATGCCAAGACGAGAGCTAATAAATGAAGGAAACTCCAGGCCACCATGACTAACAAGGCAATAATTTATTTAAAAGGTGAGCGATTCTTCAGATCATAAAACATATGCATAGCACATTTATAATACAAAAATAAACTAATCAAATTTCAAAAGCAAAATCACATGCTGAAATAATCAAATATTAAAAACAGGTTAGCCTCAAAACCAATTAAAAAGTTCTTAAATACGGTAGTCAAATATATATCCTGTGCACAAACACAAACACAAACTGGCACAGAATAAACACTGAATAAAAGAAAAAAATCGACTGCTGGCTACAAAATATTCCACAGGACAATATTTATTCACTTCCAAGACAATAAAGTAAGCGCTTTTGTCTTACTGTAATAACTAAAAGTTCAGCAGACCAGGTAACACAGTGAATCCATACCATATATACACAATCAGCAAATCACATGGTTAATACATTTAAAAATTAAAGAACAGCTACCTAAAATTATTATATCAAATTATAATTTCTTCAGTTCAATAGGGAATAACTGTTAAAAAGTGTTTCTTAAGAAACCTATATTAAAAACCATTGAAAAGCAATGAAAAAGCATAGAAAAAGGGTGACGTAGAAAGAGTGGCACAGAAAAAAATGTGCAAACAGCAACCACAAAAGTATTTCATATCTACATAAATCATCATGGAAAACAATACTAACTTAGCCTTAATGTAAGCTAAATACCCATGTTGTTAAAAAATTATCAATTTTATTTGCCACAAAAGTTCATGGGTTTCTTTGAGTTTAATGTTAGAAACCTGTGAACTTTTGTGCCAAATAAAATTGAACGCATGTAGTCCACCAGGCTTGAATGATTCAAGTTCATTAGCCTGTTTTTTAAAACTTAGGAGCCTTCAAAGGTGATCAGTATTCTTGCGGATAACTGTAAATAAGTGTATTTGAAGTGGGAATAACATTTAACAACATGGGCATTTAGCTTACATTTTGCAGGAATATTTTGCAGCCAGCAGATGATTTTTTCTTTTATTCAGTATATATCCTGTGCACACCCAATCAAAAAAAGAATTTTAAAAGTAAAACCACGGCTAATCCTAAAGGAGTTCTTGTCTTCATATAGACTAAACACTGTATGCCAATCAAATAGGTGTATCAACCAAGCCCCCCTAACCAGATATTAGATTGGAGCAAGAAGACAAATACTATCCAACCATATTCTGTCATAAGATACCAATCAAATCTAACAGAAGGAGTGTTTCAAAATAAGTCTTCAAATAGATGCTAAAACAGCACAGTTTCTTCTCCTACAAGGAAATAGAATGCTCAACCAATCACCTCTCCATATACATAAAAGCCCTCCAATGGAAGGGCGAACAACAAAAGCCAGTCACCACAGTGACAAAAGACAAGGTATCCAATCAAATATTATCATGATGGACCTATTAGATCTAGCCAGGGCATAGTTAGACTGAAAACATCTAATCATATTCTCTCATAAGACAATACTTCAGATCTAATGAGGTGTGTATTATGGAATACATCTTCAAATAAATGCTAAACCAGTATAATTTCTTCTCCTATAAAGGAGAGAAAATGATCGACCAATCACCTCTCCACATATATCAAATCCCTCCAATACAGAGACAAGCAAAACAAAACTATAACAGCAATAAAAAATGACATAATGTCCAATCAGATACTGCCATAAATAACATATCAATTCTGGCCAGGGTGTGTTTAAACAAGACCGTTTCCAATAGAAAGGTGAACAAACCCAGCCTATAACCACAGTAGAAGACCAAATCCCTGCTATAAAAAAAAAACAGACAAAACAAACATATAGCCATAAAAATAAACAACATTATAACAAATCAAATACTGCTGTGACAAAATTATCAAATCTAAACAAAATGTGTTTCAGGAAATCAAATTTATAATAATTAAAATACAAACCTAATATAATAATTAATTCTATAACCTACAATCACGATCTAAAGATCCAAAAGCCAGACCCATAACTTCAAAAGTAAATGCAATACAACCAAATACTGAAAACACATACTAACATCTCAAATAACACATAAAACATCAGATCAATAATAAACACAAATAATACCATTCGTAAAACTAAGGAATCATAGAATTATATTCAGTGTAAATATATCTCTAAACATATGCACAAAAATAATCCCAGTAAGGACAAATATAAAACATAAACAATGCAAAATATAAGGATACTATATAAATGCAAAGAAGTAAACACCACAAAACATATATTACCACAACAAATGCATACCGACATGCCAATTATAAACATCAACCACAAACAACATGTATGCAAGAATATATATATATATATATATATATATATATATATATATATATATATATATATAGATAGATAGATAGATATATGAGATCTGTACAGATCCCCGACGGCACTTTCTGTCAAAGCAGAAATCACCAAACATACATAACCGAAAGGTTATGTATGCTGGTTGTGCCGGTCACACTACAGTGCGGTTAAGGGAGAATTTCCTTTTCCTCACTGTAGTGCAACCTCGGAGTGAGAAAATAAAAGTGTGGGTGGGTGTGGGGGGCACAGCCCCCCCACATGGGGGTGCAGGGGGGCTGTGCAGGGTGCTTGTCCCCCTGCATAAAAGAAGATTTATTGTTTTTTGTTTTTTTTTTTTTGAACAGACTTTAACGAAAGTGCTTTTTCGGTGAAAGCACTTTCGGTAAAGTGCATTTGGTTATTGTGTATTCGGACTATCGTTCAATAGTCCTAGATCTATATATATATATATATATATATATATATATATATATATATATATATATAAACCTTACTCTTTTATACAGGTTTTAATGAGATTCTCTCATTAAGTCCTTGTTCAACAAATGCTTTCAAGGACAAAATCTATCTCTCTTCCATGCATTCTGTCTTGTTCTTAATGTCAGCCACTCTGTCACTGACAGGGATGATCTCTAAACCAAAAAGCTTAAACATATGCTGTGACCCATTGTGAACCTCATGCTTCACTATGGCATTGGTAACCCCCCTTTTGCTATATCATTCTAATGCTCCAAAATTCTATCTTTAAAAGGTTGATTAGTTTTACTGATATAAAATGCATCACAAACAGAGCAAAATGCATAATATACTACATTCTAAGTTCTACAGTTCGCAAAAAAATTAAATGAAATTTGAAACCCAGTAAACTTATTTATGTAAGAAGTACAAGTAAAAATATATTTACATGCAGAACATGAGGTACATTTAAATGTACCTTTATGTTCTGACAACATGCCCACACCCTTGGTTTTATTCTTGTAGTACAACTGTGCTCCAAAGACTAATGGTTTCTAAACACAAACTTAGGTTGAGTATCAATGCCTTTCCTAATATCAGGATCAGCCAGCAGGATGGACTAATACTTCCTAAAATGTCACATACAACACTTATATTATTAGAAAAAGTAAACAATCATCTGTTATTAACATTTCTAACTACTTCTTGTCCAAGATCATGATCATGTCAATTCTTCTTAGAAAAATAGGACTTCCCTTTATCACTCCTCTTTTCCAGAGCCTCCACAAAACACCAACCAACATCTATGGCATTATACCCTCTCAGAAGAAACTCATTCTTCAATTTGGCAAAAGCCAAATCAAGATATACATCATTGTTATAAAGTGTCATCACTCTGTATACCTGTCCTTTCAATACATTTCTACTCACATGTCTGGGGTGCATACTACATTTATGTAAAAGGGTGTTCCTTTTTACTTCTTTTCTATAAATACTGGTACACAAAAAATTTTAATTCACTTTCATCCACCTTCACATCAAGGAAGGTTATACAACTATGTAGAACAAAATCTCAAAAAGCTTGTAGTACTATGGAGCATCTCTATAAAACCTTCAGTTCAGCTTGTATAAAGATGTCGTTGGTAAACACTCTCTCTGACTCCCAAAATGCCAGGATCAGTTTGGCTTAGCTGTTGGCACATGCAGTGCTCATTGCTACGCCTTTGTTCTGAATAAAATACCTCCCACCAAAGGTGAAGGTACTGTTCTCCATAACTATCTCCAAATGCGTATGGACTAGCTGTATCTTATTAGCTGAAAAAACAGACTTCAGAACCAAAAAATTCCTTATACTTGCAATGCCTGACTCATTCGGAATGACTGTAAAAAGAGATGCTATATCAAGTGTCACAAACATAATCAATTGATAAATCAAAGGACACTGTCCATTCATATAAGGATTCTAAGAACTCTTTAGTATCCCTTAAAATAGTTGGCACAATGTCCAAGATAGGTCTAAGAGTCTTCTCTAAGAAAATTGAGAGAGGTTCTATAACCCACCCTCTACTAGAGAGGATGTCTCATAGGGGGTGATACAATATCCTTATGAATTTTGGGAAGGCCATAAAGTAATGGAATCACCGGACACTCAATGTGGAGGTAATCATAAAACTCAGGAGTAATAAGACCAGTTAACAACAAATCATGAATACAGAAACGAACTCTATCATTATTAAGTTTGTACATAATGTTTAGTTTTATAGATTCATAGGTTCATAGGTAGGTACTAGGCTATTGGCCCTAGGGCCCATATAAGCCTAGCCGAAGGTACCCTGGCTTTCGCCACCCAAGAAAATTATTTTCCTGTGCCACTGTCGAGCAGAGCCACAGAAGTGATCCCTGGGGTGAATTTCCTATCTCCCATCCAATCATCAAGATTTTTCTTGAAGAGTGCTAATGAGGAGGTTTGTTCGATATAGATAGGTAGTTTGTTCCAGAGTATGGGAAGTCTCTGGGACAGGAATCTATCCCTCCAGCATGTTCTGTTTATTGTGGTGGTGAGGTTTAGGTCCCTAGAGCATGTAGCTCATAGGGATTGGGATTTCTTTAAGTGGAGCATGTCTAAAAACATTTATAAGTCTCTTCATCACTGAGAATTGCATCAATACTTTGTAAATACTGATGTCTAGCCACGACAATAATGGCACCTCCTTTGTCAGCTGAATGAGATTCTAAATAAGAAGCTCTCTGAAGTTCATACAAAGCAGTTCTTTCACCTGTAGTGAGATTAAAAAATGTATGCTTATGGAAACTATTGAACTCCTTCCAAATGTCATAGGGGGGCTTGATTGATACACCAATTTGATTAGTGTACAGTCTTTAGTCTATATGAAGATAAGAACTGTTTTAGGATTAGCTGTGGTTTTACTTTTAAGGTTCTGTTTTTTTGACTGGGTGTGCACAGGATATATATTTCATTACCTTATTTAAGAGCTTTTTAATTGGTTTTGAGGCTAACCTGTTTTTAATATTTGATTATTTCAACATATGATTTTGCTTTTGAAATTTGATTGGTTTGTTTTTGTTTTATAAATGTGCAATGCATATGTTTTATGGTCTGAAGAAGCGGTTTTGTATCACCTCAAAAGGGCTCACAGTTTACATAAATTATTGCCTTGTTAGTCATGGTAGCCTAGAGTTTTCTTTGTTTGTTAGCTATCACACAGAATACAATATAAGGGTGTAAAGAAGGCTCGAATCCAATGTTCTTAGTCAATCCTTTTATTTCACATCACACAGAATTAATGGGCTCTGACAACATCACATATCACCTATGGTGTCATTCGACACATACACCTTCCTGATTGAATGCACACTTCAGCACACCCTCCACACAGGCTATGTTCCAGTAGAATGGTGTACATTAACATGCATCCATCTAAGTTTGAGTGACTGCACCTGATGCATGCATACATGTATAGACACGTTCTGACTCTCCTCAACTGTGAGGTAGACCATCATATCATCATGGACCTTTTCTACATGGACATTAGTAATATCCTGGGTGTGTGTGCAACAGACCTGTGTGAGCTGTTAATAATGCTACATCATGTCTACTACATCTGACAGATGTCCTGAAAAAGGTCATTGAGGGCACGCATGATCACAACACTATCATCTTGTGGAACTTGACCAAGGCAAGGCATTTGATGGAAATCCACACTATGATATTCAATCAACATTGTCAGATGTGTTCATAAACAGCTATATCACTAAGTGGGTAGACCAGTGTATCACATACGTGGCATCTCACTATGTTGAAATGTGTGAAGGGTCCTATATCTCAGGTCTAGTAATCAGGTCTGTACATCAGGGCTGTCTGCTAGGCCCTTTCCTGTCTATTATTTAAGTGACAGACATCACAAATGACATACACATCCTGAGTCCAAACAGCTGTCTGAAGGACTACAGATTGTGGAAAATCATTAACTCCAGCTGTGATATTAGTATAATACAGACAGCATCAGTACATGCCAAAGATTGCTACAGCCATGACAACCACCCAACGAAACAAAAACATGGGTGGATTTGTTATGTCTGGAAAGCAAGCACACAACCCAAGTATAATGAGGACATCACACCCTATAATCAGACCAATAGGTATGTGACCTATGTCCTGGGGTAGATGGTAAGTGGAACATCAACCAGCATGTGATCACAGTGCTGACTACTTACTTGTATGTAACACAAGTACTGAATATGTGAAGGACATCCACATCAGATGCCATAATACATCCATAATTCTCAGCCTTCATCACAGCAGTAACTGGATGCAATGCACCCTTGTTCATGTACCTCCCTACAAAACTTCCACTGATGTGCAATGGAGGTATACCACCTTTGTCACAGTGAACTGCCACACAGCTTATTGGCCATAGCTAAGTATTCTTTTTGGGGCAATTTGTTACACCAGATGCATGTGTGCTACCTATTCTGGTGATGCACACAGTACGTACATAGGTGTTTAATAACATTAATGACATGGATAACATTCATGACATTGTGGATTGTGATTAATATATATATATATATATATATATATATATATATATATATATATATATATATATATATATGTGTGTGTGTGTGTGTGTGTGTGTGTGTGTGTGTGTGTGTGTGTCATTCACATCAGTCAACTAGCCTGTATCAGTCATAATGGCACATACAGGTACAGCAGTGTCCCTTCTGACACCTCCAGCAGATTTTACAGTGTAAGGACAGTGTATGTGATTACCCTCATAGACTGTGGACATATCATAATAGTTGTACAAGTGTGTTTGTGTGGAATCATCTCTGATTACTCTAAATCACATATGTTATATCAGAGGCATGGGATTATAAGTGATAATATTCTGATATTGTCCTTCAATGTGGTTGTTTTTATTTAAGGCTGTCCATGAACCTTTTCCTGTGTCCCACTTGCTGGAGACCTCTGCTGAGATTACACTCATATTCAGGCAAATCGGTTTGCACAGCTTCACAATATGCATCCTACTCTAATTGTATGCAATATCCCTGATAGATGTCCTCTGCATTATTCATGTAAGGATGCTTATCTCACACAGACATCCTCCCCATTGTCATGTTACTGTGTATGGCATTCACTTAATATACATTTTCAGTGTACAGTCCCTACTGTACCATATAGATATGTGATTGGTGTTACTGCTACAACCATCTTCCATTGACATGCTCTCATCTGCTGTACATTAGGTTATTTCACCTGTCCTGTTTCACAGTATTCATTCTTACAATTCATCTGTGTGTCCCTAGTCAATACACACACTTTCCAAGTGTTTATTTTACATGGCAGCCCATGCACCATTACAGATCATTTACACAGCTTCAGTACAGAATGCCAGGAATGGGATATCACAATACTCTGCACTGTAGATACACTGTCCTGTACTGTGTTTGGACCACATACTTAATATTCATACCTCTCAACTGTCCAGATTTTCACAGAATGCCCAGATTAGTTTTTTATCAAATTCGTGGCTTTCTGCCATATCACTGGGATGATCTCTGGACTGATGTGACTCAGTATTACATACATTTGAGTTTCATACTTCATATCCTTCAGAACACGTATCTTAACACAAGCCGCTAGTTATTCTAGTACATTTCTATAGGGCAAATATGTCAAATATATCCCTATGTCTGGGTCATTCTTCTCCCATTATGTTGGCCTTTCTCCAGATGTCAGAAAACCACACTTAAGCATACTGTCCAGCATGAATATACAATGCACCCTGCTGATCACCACACACCACCACATACACACGTAAACACTGTAGGCTTTGCATTAAGCCTACATGAAGTTTACTGAATCCCAGGGTTTGTGTAAAGATGTTAATACTTTTAAACCTGTAGTTACTTTTTAGGCATTGCCAAACAGACAAACCTTCCAACATAACAAAAGCTACTCAGGACGAGCTAAAGGTGCTATGGCTCAATGCTAGGAGTCTTAACAAGAAATTGCACTCCCTGGAAGCTCTCCTCATTCTGGAGAATGCTGATGTTAGTACAGTTACTAAAACATGGTTCAAAGCCACAGTATGCACTCCAGCAGTGCATGGCTATAATACCTTTCATGCATTCTGACCACCCACTGAACATGAAGGAGCAGAGGTGTTTTTATCTACATAAAGGATAAGCACACCTCAAAACTGGTCAAACAATATGACATGCATGGGCTCCTCCATGTCCAACTAGTCATGGGAAAACTCCATTACCATATTATTGCTAGCTACAGCTTCCCCACCATTAACCAGGAAACTCATACCTAAAGTTATTAGAATCATTCACCATCCAGCCTGATACCATACTCATTTTAACTTCCCTTCCATTATTTGGGAGGCATACATAACCACTAACATGCAGGCTCAAAGACTTCTTGACTTTATAAATTCAAATGCCCTGGAGCAGCTAGTCTGCACTCCCACTAGGGAAAAATATCCTAGATCTGATACTCACAAATATGGGAGAGTGCTCCCCTGCCCCCCCCCCCTTGAGTGATGACATAGCTGGTAAGATCCGATCACAAAGTGGTCTACCTTGAAATAAAGGTAAAACTACCCGCCCACCTAACCCCCAAAACTTTATGAACTTCTCTAAGGTAAATCACCCCCTGTTAAGGGACAGCATAGCTGGTTTCCAAGCTCCCCTAAATCTAGAAAACACAGAAACCTATGCAGAAGTGTACACAAGAGCATGTTTGATCAAATAAACAACTGCATAGAAACAGCAGTACCAGACCAAAATAAACTCAGGTCAAACTGCAAAAACAAGCCACCATGGTGAACTCCTGGTATTAATAAGTAGTATAAGAAAAGAAATAAAATCCTGTTGAGAAGTAAGAGGGAATGTTCACAACAGAGCAAAAAGTCCTTCATTTCAAATGAATCAGGGAACTAGTCAAGTCTCTGCAAGCAGACTTTGAGGTAAAAATAGCTCCCATAACCATGAGGCATTTTTCAGTTATGTCCACAATCTTAAGGGCAGCACCCAACAATGAACAGGATTCATTGTAGATGGTATCACCTATACTGAGCCTTAAGAAATAAGAAATTTGTTGTCCTACAAATTCAACTCAAATGTCACCTCCCCGTCACCCCCAGTTGTCCCCCAAGAAATGCTCTCCACCACTCCACTGCCAAATATTACCAAAGAACAAGATGCCGCTGAACTCTCTAAAGTTAAAAATATGGCTTCAGTGGGGCATGATGATATACCAGGTTGCATCTTAAACATCTTAAATCAAGACTTATCAAGCCCATTATCTCTATTTAACCACAGCCTCCAGACTGGTTTTGTACCAGTAGAGTGGAGGACAGCAACAGTCATCCTTCTACATAAAGATAGACAATCTACTCACCCTTGAAATTACAGACCATAGCTTTAACAAGTCTTATATGTAAGGTCATGGAAAGAATAATCAGAGACCTGATAAATAATGACATACGAAACCTCCAAACACTGGACCCAACCCAGTTTGGCTATGTCAAAGGCAGGTCATGCCTACTGAATCTGGTGAATTTCTTTGAGAAAGTCACTGAGGTCACAGATGAAAGTAAAAAAGTACATACTGCCTACTTCGACTAGGCTAAGGCATTTGACACAATTCTCCCCTCAGGTATTATAAATAAACTCACAAACTTGGCATAAATCTCTATGTCACCAGATGTATAACAAGTTAGCTCAGACAGGGCACTTGGTTAAAGTGGTGAATTCAGATCCAGCAGGCGGTGAGTTACCAGTGGTGTGCCATAGGGCTTAGTGCTGGGACCATTCCTGTTCAGAATAAGTCAAGGCTAATGTGGAAGGCCTCTGGATGACAACGTTTGCCAAGACTGTGAGCTGGGGACAATCACTGAATTCCAGGCAATGGAAATATCATTCAGTAGGTTCTAGATCAGACCACTGATTGGTGCGAGAACCATGGCATAAAACGAAATGTGATAAAAAAAACCTTATCATACCCTTCGGGAAGTGAAATATTCCTGCAAATAACAACATCAATAGCAAACCCCTAAGAAGAGACTCAGAGGTGAGAAATATAGGTGCACAGATAGATAATATCCTGAACTTTGACCATCATGTATTCACAGTGGTGAGGAAGTCCTTCTATGTGGCACAACTTTTAAGTAAAGGTATGGGATCCAGATCCAAGGAAATGATAGTCCCACTGTACTAAGGCCTCATTAGACCAATAATCGTGCACAGTGCACAATTTGGCATGTACTTGACTAGGCAGTTACAGTAGCTGGAGTGAAGGTACAAAGAAAATACACGGTATAAACCACATGTGTTTTGCAGCTAGACTAAACGCCCTATCCTTTTACTCTGTCTCCTACCAACTATTATGGGGTGACCTAGGCTTGACCTAAAAGGCAGTCACAAATCCATCCCTGATGGAGCTGCTACACATCCACAAGTCAAACAGCATGAAGGTCACCCAATCTAAGGATCTAGACTTAGTCAGTAACTAAAAAAAAAACATGCTGGAGAGACCGATATGAATCTCAAAGATTACCCCTTCTTTGGAACAAGCTTCCTATTCACGTTAAGCAGAGTAATTCCGTGGCCTTCTTCAAGCTCAGTTTGGATAAATGAATGGGGAATTGCAAATTCATACCTGGGGTAGTGCTTAATGTATCTTATGGACAGAGACAATATATAAGACACTCAAGGTGAGTTATACTGGCCAGGCTTATAAGGGCTCTAAAGTCATTAGCCTAGTTATCTCCTCTGAACCTATGAAGTTAAGCACTGCATTTTGGCCTGCGGTTTTCTATTTAGGAGCTTTTCTTAATTTTGTTTCAATTTCTCTGGCTGTTACTTCATTCCATTTCATATCCTGTGCATTCGAGCTCCTTACTATCCCCTGGATTTATTTAGCTTCAGTGTAGGACTAGCTTGGTCCTGCATGGAAGCGTCCATTTAGGAGCAAGACAGCAGTCCGCCATGCATAATAATGAGGCGCACTGCCTGAGCTCCTAATCTTACACAGAGTGTGTAGGAGTGCAGGGGGGCATGTCTGAGAGCAGAGCTCTCAGAATATACATGACCTCACAATGCAGAACAGCAAAAAAGCCTATGAAATGAGCGAGACCACTCATAGGTGTCCGCATATCCACAGCAACATTCACCCTCATGTACAACAGCAAGTAAATACAAATAAAATGAACAAATCCTTTTTTATATTAAAATCTGATTAAAGCTAACCGTAGATGCACATGTGTGCCCTTCGCTTAGCTACAGTTAATGCAGCTTAAATGGCTGAACAGGATAACAAGGGAGATATATGCACATGAAGCAGTATAGCAATAATGTGGTGGGCAGAGCAGTTGACTTATGAGCAGGCATTCCCGGTTCAAGTCCCACTACAGCACATCACATTTTCTATGTGAAATCAGTTTATGAACATTTTCTTGTTGTATAACCTACTAAATAGCATTTAATTGTGAACTGGAGTACTGCATTAAATGCACGTGAGGTGTCAGTGTCATAATGTTGCAAAGTCCCGAGATAAGCACATGTGTCCCATACAGTATATGTACACAGGAATCATGGATACAAATGGAAGGTAACATGCATAGTGAATGACAACTCCATACAGCTTCCAAATCCCCCACCTTCCCAAGAACCATTACATATAACTGTCTAAATCAGTGCAGTTGTAAGTGGGAGTAAGCACCAGTAAGCAAGTATAAGCACCAATAAGCAGTGGTAAGCATATGTGAGCACTAGTAAGTGGGTTTAAGCCCGTTTGCACGGGGGTAAGCAATGTGCACACAGGTTAAGCAATTTTGAAGCTAACACATTGTAAGCATATTTAACCGGAGGTTAGCATTACTTACCCCCACACAAACACAAGCAAACCCACTTACAACTGCTCAAAAGTGCCTTGATCACTCTGTATCCAATGGCCCTTGTTCTGCCCAGCAACAAAATAAACAGCCTTGCAGGACTTGAACCCTATACACTATAGTCGCAGTAGTTAACCACCAAGCTATCACAACAGTACAGAAGAATGAGGTATGTACTATACTATAGTACAATCGAACTGAACCTGTGAAAGGAATCAGTATAAAGTCATATGTTTAATAACCGACTACATAACATAAAGACCACAAATTTAAATCCACGCAGTGCTCAACTAGGTAGAACTCAGCAAATAAAAGAAAAAAAACAAGTCAGTCAGTTAGCAGCACAGCAAAGACCTTTTACTCCACAGAGGTAAAATCCACAAGTAGAAGTTTATGAACAAGTCTTGCTCAGTGAAATTAATTTGGTATACAGGCCTATTAAGATTGTTTTAGATGAACTACTGTTATTCAATCAGATTTCTAGGCCACTGTATGAATATCTGCATGTAGAAAGACCTATAATTTCAAAAATTGTTGGGATACCTAAAATCCATACTAATACAGGGAACCCACCGATGTATCCAATTGTTTCTGGCAAGGGTTCAGTTATTGAACCATTTGCCAAGTATGTGGATAGTAGGTTGAAGCATATCTTTAAACCATTTCCACATGCTTAAGGACTCATGGGACCTGATAAATAAGTTACAACCAGTTATTATACCTCAACATCCGTTATTGGTTACATGTGATGTACACAGTTTATATACTGTAATACCACAGGATGTGGGTTAAACTTGGTTTAAAGACATAGTATCGGAATTTAGTAGATTAGACATGATTGACCAAGAAATGGTTGCGTCTTTTATGGACATGATATTGAACAACAATTTTATAAGTTTTGATGGCGAATTCTACAGACAAAACCAAGGTGTGGCAATTGGTGCAGCCTGCGCCCCATTATTTGCAAATGCAGTGATCTTATGGTGCGAAATGCATCTATTGTTTAAGATACCTTTATTTAAATATTGTCTCATTTATCATAGATATCTGAACAATCTACTTTTTATCTGGATGGGTACTAATGAACAATTGAATATGATTCTAGATTATATGCAAAAAAAGTACAGAATTTTCATATGAGATGAGTTGTGACACTGTTGCTTACCTTAATATTAATATATCTAAAAACAAGGCGGGTTCATTGGTCACAAAATGTTTTAGGAAACCTATTTATTGGAATACATTTCTACATTTTTCGAGTTGCCATCCTATGTATGAAAAGAGTCAGTTGATTTGTGTTTCTAGGCTCACATCAGAAAATTCTGAGTGTTTAAGGGAATTTTCAGTTTTAAGAGAAATGTTCAAAGAAAGAGGGTATCCAGGTGATTTATTGGATAAAATCACTACTGAAGTTTGTGCGGGTAGACAGAATAAATTCACACCCATTGTCAAGTTTGATTTTAACTGTCAGGTAAATTCTGTGACTAGGACTGGTAGTTCCAGTTTTCAATTGGGTAACAACATGGTAATGCATTATATCTCTGACGCTAAAGAAATTGAAAGAATTATTTGTAAAAATTGGACATTTTTGCAAGCGGCTAGTGATATTTGTCAGTTATTTAACAGCAGACCAACATTTACATACAGAAACATGACAAATTTTAAAGGATTGTTGGAAAGTACAGGAAATATGGGTGGTATTCCTTTAACTAGAAGATGTGAACACTGTTCTTATTGTAAGTTTATTAACATTGAAAAAATGGTGAAGTGTTGAGGAAGGTAAAAGTTTGGAACAGACAACAAGTGTTGAATTGCAATGCACAAAGGATTATTTATTTAGCTACTTGTTGCACATGCAGTGCATTTTATATCGAGAAAACTATTAATTCATTAAAACTAAGAATTTATCAGCATGTGTACAGTATAAAGAAAAAGGATAGCCAAAGTGCATTAGCTAGACATGGTATATTGTCTTGATTTAAATTTTTTTTTTTTTATTTTGAAACAACTCTCACTGGAAGATTTTACTGGTGACTGGGAAAACAGCTGCTGCATAAAGAAATTAAATGGCAGCTTAGATTTGATGCTACCTATCTGCTAGGATTAAATAAGTGTATTTCTTTAGTTAGTGAATTAAAAAGAAGGGCACAACAAGTTTAATATATTTTTTCAGTGTAATATATATTTATTTAAATTTTTTTTATGTTTTAAGAATATTTTAAATGTGTTTTAAATGTGCTTCAAGACCAGTGTTCATGAAGCAAATTTATTGGCTTACAGGAGGGGCGTGTAAGCGCTGGTTTCATTTTTTAATTGTTAATTTGATTGAGTAATTTAGTTCTGAAGATGTCTGTTATGTCAGATGAAAGTGCTTAACTATTACTTGTGGATTTTACCTCTGTGGATTAAAAAGGTTTTAGCTGTGCTGCTAGCTGACTGCCTTGTTTTTTTCTTTTATTTACATAACATAAAGATGTGAACTGGAGTACAGCATTAAGGCCAGAAGTGAGGTCTAATTGTAATAGGGTGTTGAAGTCCCCAGTAAAACACAAGGACTCCATACACTGTACGCAAACATGAATCATGGATACAAGGCATACATATAAGATGTAATGAATAAGAAATCAATGCCAAAAAGAAAATATAATGCAAAGTCTAACGCTAAGCATTGCACTGGCCAGCATAGGAGATGTAAGCAATTTGTACACCAGCAAACTCAGTGTGCCCAGTGGTATACCCCTTTAAACGATGCCAACCTTAGGTAAGCAGGTTTGCCCATAGCTTAGCCTTTTCAAAACCAGCCAATCACGGAAAAGTGTGGGAAATAAGCCCTACTTAAACCCAACAGGCAGGAATACATCTCATAACATGTTGTAGCTTCCCCTTGCAGGCACCATGTCAGGAAGGGGAGAAGGTGTGCACTTTTGGGTGCAGCGCTGGTGCATCCAGGAGTCCAGAGTCATGGCAGGACTCCTTGTCAAAGACCATGAGCAGAGACTGCTGCAGGGACAGTACCAAGGTTCCCAATATAAGGCAGAAGCCTAGGGCCATCTCACCTGTGACCTCACCAGTGCCACTAGCATACCCTGAACTGGTGAGCAGGTCAGGCATTACTATGCCGACCTGAAGCAGCGTAAGGGGGACCTCTTGGACCAGTGGATCCAAGAGGCTAGAACAGCAGGGGATGTCCCAGCTGTGTGTAAGTATCACTCCACTATGTGTGTAATAATTGCCAGCTCATGAATATCATGGATAGGTATGACTAAATATTTCTCTTATGTCCCCCACAGCTGCAATGGAGCAGGCCGCGTACCAGGAGGCCCACGTAAGTCGCCTGGTGAGGTTGCGATGCGAGGCAGGTCAGTAATACTAATGCATTTACTATCATAAGAAAATAAACTAAAAGTATTAGTAAATTAATTGCCTGTATAAAACCTGCATTGTTCAAGTCAAGTACTGCATACACTGAAGAATATGACAGGAAGAGTCTCATATAGTTTGTATGTAAATAAAGCATAATAGTCTGACAATAAAGTTCTAACTGCTGGACTGCATGTGTATACTCTGGTATCACATGGTAATGTAGATTTGCAATCACTTAATAGTACTGTTGAATTAAGCACTATTATCCACACTGTGCACCATAAATAGAATGTGTAGGAATGCCTGTATATGACTGGTGTAATCCCCAGAGGCCATTTAGTACAACTGAGAGACACAGAGACACAAAACAGGGAAAAGGTGTACAACAAAACTCGAATAGCACATGCAGCTGAGATGTGAACTGTTGTGTTTTTAGCACACACAGCCATGGTTTGAATCCTGGCAGTGGGAGTAGTCTGCATACAGCATCATACCTCACAACTGTCCAGAATGTCCAGTAAAGTGGTCCATATCTGGTGCCTGTCAACCTGTCCCCCTGTAAAATCAGTAGGATGATCCCAGACATACAGGAAATCTGTATAAGTGTATTGTAATACAAGGTCAGAATGCCAAAGCACAGGAGAATTATAAGACAGAAAGCAGATAGGACTTATGCAGCATTATACCATGAGCCCCACATTAATATTACAAAATGTGCACTCTGATTGGCGAGCGTGCACATTGTAAATCGACTTATACTAATGGAAAAGGTCCGTCGGACTTTTCCATTAGTATAAGTCTATTTTAAAACACTGTCTCGCTATGTTAAAAGAGTTTAACATAGTGACACAGGTTTAAAAAAAGAAATGGAGATCTCCATTGCTTTTTTTAAAGTTGTCTCGCTATGTTAAACTCCTTTAACATAGCGATACAGTGTGTAAAAGGCAATGGAGATCTTGCTTTCTCCGTTGCTTTTTTTTTTTAACCTGTCTCGCTATGTTAAACGGGTTTAATTTAGCGAGACAGCTTTAAAATAAGCAACGGAGATCTCCATTGCTTTTTTTAAAGTTGTCTCGCTATGTTAAACTCCTTTAACATAGCGATACAGTGTGTAAAAGGCAATGGAGATCTTGCTTTCTCCGTTGCTTTTTTTTTTTAACCTGTCTCGCTATGTTAAACGGGTTTAATTTAGCGAGACAGCTTTAAAATAAGCAACGGAGATCTCCGTTGCTTATTTTAAAGCTGTCTCGCTATGTTAAACCCATTTAACATAGCGAAACAGTAAAAAGCAACAGAGATCTTGCTTTCTCCGTTGCTTTTGGCCACAGCTCTGATGTACTGCGCAGGCATGCGCAGTACATAAGAACTGCCACGGATACCAGTCAGCTGCGGAAGGGCAGCAAAGAGGCATTATACAATGCCATTATTTAAGAAAAGTAATTATTTCTTTTCTTAAATAATGTCATAGTATAATAGCAATAACCCACTTCTGGGTGTGGGTAATGCGGGATTTACTCACTGTTGTCTTTGTTTGGTCCCGAGGCCGAACCACGCCAACCATGGGTAAATCCTGCATTACTCACACCCAGGCATGAGTTATTGCTATAATATCTATATAGCACACACAACTCTGATGGACAGTCTTTAAGTTGTAGCAGACACAGCCATGGTCTGAATCCTGAGAGTGGAAGTAGGCTGCATACAGAATCATACCCCACAACTGTACAGATAAGACCAGAATGTCCAGTATATGGGCCCATATCTGCTGCCTGATGCCCCTGTCTCCCTGGGAAGTCTGTGGGATGATCCCAGATGTTTAACCAGCAAACAGAGATTACAAGTGATTGTCAAACATCTATGAGAACAAACATGTCACTGTAGCAAATCCTGAAACTGTTAGGAGAGTAGTAAGCCAAGTATGTCCTATCTACACCCCCATGTTGTCAAGCTGTGACCAGAGTGTGTATGGTAACAAAGTGAGATGTATGTGCATAATACTAATGTGTAATCTGGAACTTTGTGTGGCAACAATTAGGTAGTGCTAACAATCATTGCTCCCACAGGTATGTTGGATACGAACATTGTGCTGAGAAATAAAAACCTTTATACCCTGTAGTGGTCTTGTTTACTCTGGTATTGTAGAGAATAGTGAGTGTTGCAGTTTCTCTGAATAATAAAGTATTACTGATCATTGTCACCCACACTGTGCTACATAACATAACTGTGCAGGAAAGCATGTATATGTGTGTGTCAAGTCTATAAAGGTTAAAGACAGCGATAGTTTAGACATGTCCCGGTACACCTGCTTGTGGTGAAGACATGGCCAGAGTCGGTGCAGAATGAGTTGGATAACTATGTGCACAACATCAACCTGGAATCTGGGAGTATGTGTAGAAACAGTTGGTTAGTGTTATCAAACATTTCCTCCACAGGTATACCAGGTAAGAGGTGTATACTGCAGGTAGAATCAGTTCATGTATAACAAAGATGACAGCCATGTCACTGTCCAAACTAAGGTTACAGGTTAGTGTAGTAAGACTTGCAAGGTACAGATAACAGTACTGACTAGGAAAGTAATGTGGACTACAGGAATATACTAGTTGTTAATTGACATATTTCTCTCACCCCCACCATATCTCCAACAATAAATTACTTACCCACCCCAACCAATATGTAATGTCTCCAATGGTCCGATTATGTCCTATTTGTTGATAAATATTTACATTTGTTTCCATGCATGTACTATATTGAATTATTCCAAAATTGGTGGCATGGTGCCATCAATGCACCTGCATGCTGTTCTTATTACCACTGTTGTCCCATATATGCATGTGTTCTGTTTGCTATGCAGCTGTTCCATATCTGGTGTCTGGGTTAATAGGAATATCTATGCATGCTGTTATACCTCACCATGGAATGTGCTGACTATTACTAACCCATACACGATGATAAAATCTAAACACTATAGCACGTTTGGTAAGGACAGTTCCAGCGGACCCACCAGTCCCACCTCAGGTGGCTGTGGCACCAGCATGTCTGGGGCCAAACCCAGGACCTCCTCGTCTATTGGTCCTGCACCACCTTTGAGTGGAACTGTCTCAGGGGATGGGGCTTGCCCCCCCGGGAGCGGGCGCAGACAGGTACCTGTCACCCGTCGCCAGGTCGGGGTTGTGGTGATCTTCTACACCAGCTCAAGGGCCACATGTCATGACTAGAGTGTCATTCTGGCTCTGCGACTCTGCCCCCAGCACAGCCACCTTCGGGACTGTGAAGGTGCAGTGGTGACTGCCCATGGGTGAGGATCTCAGTCCCACTGTTTCCACTAGGCGGCTCATGGACTTCCGATTTTCCAACACCCCTCCCCATCAAGGTGTTTACCCTCCACATGTGTCATATACTGCCCCTGTATATATCTTGTTTGTCTTGTCTGTTAACCTACCCAACCTACCTCCCTAAATATACCTACTATCCCTCCACAGCATCCCAATCTCACCTGAAAAGAAAAAGGGGCAATCTGTTCCCAAAAAAAATCTCGCCCCATACATAGCTGTCTACTTCACACATGTGTCCATTGGACACATATAATCTGGTCTAATTGGCATCACAACATATTATTGTTCTCCTCACCCCTCTCTCAGGGGTTTGAGTGTCCAAATCTACCTCCAAATTCAGTATATGCACAGCTGTTGCTGTAGAAGAAATGGGCAGCTATGGACCTTCCCTACACCCTTCCTGCACATCCCTAACTATTTTCCCTACTGTCTTTCCCTCTTTGTGCCCCTTTTTTACCACTTTCCTATCAACCCTTTTTTCTTTTCTTTTCTTTTAAAGAAATTAGCACAGTGGTAACCAGGAGTAAGCACTTGTAAGCAGCAGTAAGCAGGTTTAAGC